>NC_074702.1:3788556-3896256 GCF_029448725.1 Salvelinus fontinalis | reverse complement strand
ACGGCCAAGACAACTCAGGAATGGCTTTGGGACAAGTCTCTGATTTGTGCCTTGAGTGGCCCAGCCAGAGCGCTGAAGAGTACAAATTATTGTATGGGACAACATACAAACGTTTTTGGGAAAGATACATTGATAAGAAATATGAACATTTAATGAATTTAAGGTTATTTGTTGATGTAAACATTGAAATAGACTGATTTTAATGTTGTGTCATCAGATTTGGGGAGGGGTGGGGTCACCAGAAATTGTGGCTAAAGAAATGGGGTCCCTTCTGAAAGAGTTTGAATATCACTGGCCTAGATAGATAACACATTCTACAACTCACCAGCAAGCCAATATTAGTTGAGTGTTAATCTCTGGTGGACAGACTACGGAAACATAAATGGTACCGTACCGTAGGTCTGTCATGATACAACGGGATGTGGGAGATAGCGAGCAGCATTAGTTCCGGTCCTTGTTTTTTTTTGTCACCGGTTATTTGGAAAAATCAAGATTTGGTGTGTGTCGAATTTCGGAAGGGGAGGGGACATTTGGCCCATAGACTTGCCCGTAACTTGCAAAGAGAGAGGGTAGAGCTCCTCGTTCTGTCTCTTCTCTTAACACTTCTTTAACCAGAACTTAATCGAGCATCTGATCAATTATGCAAGACTTTAGTTCTGGGTTAACCGAGATTAGTCGCATGTGAGCAAATTAGCCTTTATCTCAATTCTCAGGAGCATTAGTTTTACATAATAGGCTGTGATTCAGAGGAGACTGGAGGAAATAACTATAGGAGGATAGGCTCATTGTAAAGACTGGAATGGAATAAATGGAACGTATCAAACATATGGAAACCACGTTTGACTCCGTTCCATTGATTCCGTTCCAGCCATTACAATGAGCCTGTCCTCCTATAGCTCATCCCACCAGCCTCCGCTGATGTGATTATGCAGAGATTGTGCTGTAGAGTTCTGACATGGGTTTTCTAAATCTTCTTAGACCAATTGCAAACCCGGTCAGCTGTATTCAAAACTGTTTGAAGAAGTTCAGAAAGTAAAACATTGGAAAGTCAAAGTGGACTCAGAAGCTGTGCAAAAAGACAGGAAGCTGCAAGAAAACAAAAGAACAATTGAAACCCAACGTAAAGCCATTCAAGAATTGCAGGTATGTACCACTAAATGTACAGGTATAGGCCTATATTGAAAAGACAGAGTAAAAATGCTAAAGTCCTTTAAAAAAAAGTATTATTATTATTATATATCCTATTTTTCCTTTCCTTTATGTTTTAGTTCGGAAATGAAAGCCTCAGCATAAAACTAGAGGATCAGATCAGTGAGAATGATGATCTGCAGAACAAGTATGTATTTGATTATAACATGATACTGTCACTATAGATTGTATCATCATCATTCTTACCTCTTATTATCTCTTATTACCTCTTTACCTACTTTATTTATTTATTTTGCTCCTTTGCACCCCATTATTTCTATCTCTACTTTTTCTATCTCTACTATCTACTTTTTTTTTTTTTTTTTACTTGCTATATTGTATTTACTTCGCCACCATGGCCTTTTTATATTTTTATTTATTTATATATAGATTTTGTTTGCCTTCACCTCCCTTATCTCACCTCACTTGCTCACATTGTATATAGACTTATTTTTCACTGTATTATTGACTGTATGTTTGTTTTACTCCATGTGTAACTATGTGTTGTTGTATGTGTCGAACTGCTTTGCTTTATCTTGGCCAGGTCGCAATTGTAAATGAGAACGGGTTCTCAATTTGCCTACCTGGTTAAATAAAGGTGAAATAAATAAATAAATAAATTCTGCTTTTTTCTGTAATGTTTATTTTTCCAACAGAAACAATGCAACACGGAACCTATGTAATATACTAAAGGATACGTTTGAAAGATCAGCTGAGAAAATCCATCTATGTGAGTAAAACATGCCGACTACTCAGCCTAAGTGTACATGCTAGTTGCCTGAATGTGAAATGATGACATTTTGTGGTCTACGTTGTCCTCAAACCAACCTATGTTCTCTTAGTTGAATCTGAAAGAGAGGAAACCCATCACTTGTTCATGGAAAACAGTGAAACTATTCAGGTGAATATTATAATTTTCTGTTCTTTTGATAAAAAATAATATAATTGATATAATTGATTTGTTATCTTCATTAATACAGCATGTATGGCGTCAGTTATATGATGCTAGTGAAGAAGAATATTTGTAAAAACATTTTTATTAATTGTTATAGAGGATGAATGCTGCCTTTGAAAGCCTACGTATTCAAGCAGAAACTGACCGCCATGAAATGCTGAAAGGTATGTATACTTGAAATATATCATCATCAAGGCACTTGTATTGTGTTGTTGTGAACATAACACTAGGCACTTTACACAGTATATAAAAAGAGAACAATAACTCCAATGATGTGAATATTTTACAGTCAAAGAGGATTTGGAAGAATTTGCCGTTTTAAAGGAGAAGTTTGAGAAAGAATTCAGTATGAAAGAAGAGGAGGTTGGTCTATAACTGACTGAACATGAGTAGAGTAATGGACACCCTCTCTGAGTGGTTCCTAAAACACACATTTTTGGTAACCTATTGTCACAAACAATATGAACAGTATTTGGCGTTGTGTATGTAGACTATGGAAACTGAAAATGCCTCTTACAGGTTGTGTTACTTCAGATGAAAATGAAGGACAAAGAAAAAGAACTTCAGGCAATCCTGCTCAACCTCCATGAAACCCTAGAGAGTTGCAAACGGTTACAACAGGCAGCACGTAAGATGGGCACATTTTGTTCATTGATTAGGCCTAGGTCTTAAGCCCTATTTGGACGGGACTAGTATTACTAGAGACGTTGGTTATGTAATTACCTATTTGCACTTGAGATGCGTTTATGGATGAGAAAGTGAACTTGCCATCTCCAACAAAGTCAACCTCAGTGGATCAGGGATGCTTTGTGTTCTATTGATCTATTGATCTGCTGCCTACTACATCAACAGCCAGGGTTTCTTTAAAGAGACAATCAGCAGTTGAAACGCTAACAATGCCTTGTTTTGGTAAAAAAAAAACGTAGGGATGGGGTTAAAGAAGTGTAACCACTCTCGCATCCATGATATCAACATTATAGTTGTAATCATGTTTTTAGGCTATATAGTGTTTGTTTACATTTACATTGTTTACAAACAGAGTAAAACAAGCTTATATTTTTGGTTCTGATGGGGTACGACAGTTGAACTAAACTCATGAGGCATTTATGTTATATTCTTCAAGAATCAATGGCTACATATCAATAATTCACAAATCTCAAAATGGATGTAGTAATAAGCCTATAACCGCGATACTTTTTTATTGCGTATTTAGGTTTAATTAAACTGATGCATTTGGCAATGTTCAATTTCAGTTAACTGGCACAAAAGGTATAAACAAAAGTATTCACTTTGAAAGTTGATAAAGGCAGGCCAGTTATATGAAATATACACTGTATACAAAAGTATGTGTATGTATGGTCACCTTTACCCCCCATCCCGTGCACAAAGTGAGGTCCATACAGAAATGGTTTGTCGAGATCGGTGTGGAAGAACTTGACTGGCCTGCACAGAGCCTTGACTTCAACCCCATCGAGCAACTTTGGGATGCATTGGAACGCCGACTGCGAGCCAGGCCTAATCGCACAACATCAGTGCCCAACCTCACTTACTCTTGTGGCTGAATGGAAGCAAGTCCCCGCAGCAATGTTCCAACCACTAGTAGAAAGCCTTCCCAGAAAAGTGGAGGCTTTTATAGCAGCAAAGGGTGGGACCAACTACATATTAATGCCCATGATTTTGGAATTTGATGTTTGACGTGCAGGTGTCCACATACTTTTGGTAATGTAGTGTATATGCAGCACTTTGTTTTAAGCTTCAATTGATCAAATCAGTTCTATGTTTTCTTGCTCAAACTGCAAGCAATACTTGTCAAACTCTAATGTCACGGAAAACACAGTGATGTCGATAAGAACGAGAGTAGTAATATCGGAGTACATTGGTTATTCTGGCTGGAATTGTTACTCTCCTGCCATGGCAGATTCAGGACTAAAATTACAGATGTGGTCTTTTGTTCTTGTGCACAATTACATTACGCTCAGTAAAATGAATTCCATCCGAATAGGTCTTGGTGAACTTTTAAATCCATTTCATGCATTTTACTGGAAGTGAAACTTCCTTACTCCTGTATAATATCATATTTTACGACAAAAACATTAACATCTTATTTCCTTTGACAGAACAACACCAGGAAGCCCTTCAACGTTCCAAACAAGAACAACAATCTCTGTTAGAAAGTCTGCAAAGTGCAGAACAGCTCTATGAAGAATGTGAGGTTAGTATGTTGTTTTGTACTCCAATATGCTAATAAAAAGTATATTTAAACGCAAGTTATGCAGTTCATCATGAATATTCCAAGGAGGCATATGTTGGTCATTTTACATTCTAAGTTATTTATCTTTATGTGGCTGTGGACAGTACATAATGAGACAATGGAAAACGTGCATTGTTACATTAAATCTCTATAGGAAAGTAGAAAAGCTATTGCTACAGCATTAGAGAGCAACAAAGAGGAGAATGCAAAGGTCATTGCCAAGAAAGACTCAAGCTTGGAAGAGCTCAACAAAATAAAAGATCAACAAGCAGACAAGCTTGTACAGATTCAGGCCACAGCCCAGGAATTTCAGACATCATTAACAGTTGAGATACAGAGGTGGGAAATGAATAAAGTTACTATTTTGTCCCCTGTTTGGTGAACCCCAAAATGTTAATCAAGATTCTTATATTACTTTGAATGTTAACTTGTTTCTCAGGGCAAAAGAACTTGAACTGAAGCTTACGGCAGTCACAGAGGAACTTGACAGGAAAAACCTTGAATTAGGTAAAGTATTGCTCGGCTTTGCCTCGTACTTGCGACTGTGCTAAAAAAACAAAGTGTATCACACACCCTTTCGTGTTACAATTGCTTTATTTTTCGAACATTGACATTTGTTTTTAGCTTGTATGCAACCAGCGATTAAATATAAGTTTTGTTTTCTAGGAGAGATCAAAGAACAGAAAGAAAAGAAAGACAGCCAGTTACAAATCCTTGAAGATGAATTGGTAAAGATTATATGTCCCCTATGTTTTGTGAACTCAAATTGGCACTTCCCTCATAACTGTCATGCCTAGTCCATGGTGAGGTTAATGAAAGAGCAATTATTTTACTCTTGCCTTTAGGATGTCAAAAATAAATCCATACAGTCACTAGAGGAAACCATTAAAGTTGTGGAGACCAGAACATCAGAACTCACCACAGAGCTTGAGGGGAAACATGCTGAAATTCACCAAGTTAAGGTAAGATGATGTTCAGATGATTGTTGTGTAGATACATTTATAGCGCTATTTATTCATAAGGATATTGTTTGCATAAATCTTATTACCTTTTAATATTGGAATATGTTGTACCCTTCTAGAATAAAGTGGAAACCATTTCTGTTGAAAACATTTTACTGGAAAAGGCTCTTGGAAATGCTGAAACGATGCAAAACGACTTGAAAGAAAAAGCCAATATGACTGAGGTTTCATTCTATTAATTGGATTTTCCTTGCACAATATTGGCAATGCATATTTGTGTTTAAATGTTTTGTTTGAAACGTGTACATACATGAGTCCAGGAAAGAAATTGTTAATATGTTGTATCCCACAGAGGAAAATAAAAGAGATTGAGGGGCAGTTATCTGCTGCAATGAGAAGAGATGAAAAATCCATCAAGGAGAAAGAGAATCTAAAGACAGACATTGTACAGCATGAGTGAGTCCTTGGATGTTCAAGTATAAAGTTTTCAATAACCTGATGGATATTTTTCCTCCATGTCTCTGTAAATAATACTGAATGTGAATTATTCTCCAGGGTGAAGTATAAGGAGCTATTAGCAAGTTTCAATCAGCTGCAGCTTGAGAAGAAGACTATTCTGGAGCAGATTCAGAATGAATCCTCAGAGGCAAACATTCTGGTAGCACAACTTAAGGTCTGTATGAATTGAACATGTGATGCTGTCTGTATAGAATGATTGAGCAGTTTGCTGATAATTCATGGTATTGTGTTGTAATGGGAATATTCTTGTCATTCAGGAGAGCGAGGCAAAAGAGATGAAGATGAAGAAGGAAATTGAAAGACTCCAAGAAGAAAACCACCAATTACGGTCAGTTAGAGTTAATTGTTTATAAATCTTTAGTAATGATAGTCATTATACAATGCTGCTGCATGCAGCAACATTTATTTGTTTTTTCAAAATCATTCACCTTTTTCCTGTAGAGAGGAATTGAAATCCTTAAATGCCAAAGTTGAAGAGCAAGGCCAAGACACTGAGAATCTGCAGAAGAAACTTGAAGAAAGTGTAAGCAAATCACTGTCTAATGAGGTTGGAATAATATTGTGAAATTGTGAAAATTATGATAATGCCCTTTTAGTGTAAAAGCAGTTTGAAAAGACCGCCTGAAATTTCTGCATGTTTTGGTGGAATGGAGTTTTGGCCTGCCTGATGTCATCACCATGTGGTAAATTAGTTAATAGACCAATAAGAAAGAGTGTTCCAACCTCTGCCAATAACAGCTAGTTTTCAGTTTCCCCCTCCCTACTCAAACCACTCCCACATAGTCCTAGCAGAATTATTGCTTGAGAAATTGCTCTTTGCTAAGAAGTTATTTTTGTTTATTTTTTTACCATTTTATTTTAAAACAATCACAGTAAGGTACTTAATTGTTACCCAGAAAATATTTGATATTGAGATAAAATGTCTGTATTGGAACTTTCAACATGATGTCAGTTTAACACTGTTTTTAAAAAAAATAAAAAAAAATATGGCCAAGTACTGTAAATGTACAAATCTAAATGCACGTCTGTTTTATTCTATATTCACACTGATGAGTTATAGTAAATAAAGTTCACTATTTTCTGTTTGACTTCATTTCTATAGTGTGGAGATCTGCAGGCTGAGCTCTCAAAGAAAGATAAACAAATGAAAGCAGTGGAGTCAAAGGTGATTATCAACGTCATGTCTACACTTGGATTATTTTGTCTTTAATTATCTTATCAAACACTTTGCTTTTTCTCTCTAGCTGTCCAACCTGAAGATAAAATTAGAGAGTAAAACTAAAGTCCAGGACGAATACAAAAAAGAGGTTTGTGTTGACTAAAAAATCGATTATAAAATGACAAATGAATTATACAATAATATAAACTGTTCAGCTTTCTATAACCTGTTTTTCATTCACTTGTTCTCAGAACAAAACGTTGAAGAAACAAATTGCAGTTGAGACAGCAAAATCCAGTGAACTTGAAAATGAGGTACCGCGTGGCTTTAAATGGTAATTTACAAGACAAGTGCAACATTGTAATTCAGTTGTGATGCAACTTGGTTTTTCATCCATTACAGATAAACAAATTGAAAGAGGAGTCAGAAAATGTTCAACGATTAAATGAAGAGGAATGTAAAAATTTGCTTGATGACCTTGAAACCAAATCAACATCTGAGACAGAGCTTCAGAAAAAGGTGCTTATTGGAAGTTAATAATATGGTACATTCTGGTAGATGTGGCAACATACTTGCTGCACATGTTGATCCCTGCAGGTGCAAAAGCTACATCTTACAGCAACAGATGCCATCAAGAGTAAGGAAGATACTGAAATCAAATGTCAGAACAAGATAGCAGACATGGTTGCCTTGATGGAAAAGCATAAGGTAAAGTTCTCTTTAGGGCAATATCCACAGATTACACCAACACCGTGCCATCTTGCATGTTGTATGAAATGTTATCCATGTGTGTTTGTTAACATTTAGTTCTCTGTTGGTATCAGAACCAGTATGACAAAATGGTTGACGAGAAAGATGCAGAGCTTGATGAGAAGAAGAGGAAAGACATGGAGGCAACTGCTAATAGAACATCACTGGTATGCTACCATATAGTAGAGAAATACACATGAGATTGGATTAACTGGGAACATTTCAGTAGAGTGTTATACCTCTGCTTCTTGGATATTTTTCTGATTTTTTCTCAGGAATTGGCGCTGTCACAGCAGAACATTGAGAATGACCGTTTGAAGGAACAACTAAAGAAAGAAATGAACGAGAGGGTAAGTGTGTCATGTCCCATGCTGACAAAGCTGTGTCAGGTGACAAATGTTGTCTATTTACTCAGTCGTGATGTCATGTTGGGTTGTAGGAAAGCTTACTACAAGAGATTACAGACCTGAAAAAAGAAAAGAAAATGAGCAGGCAACTGAAGACACAGGATGAACAGGTAGATATTCAGATATCAGAGCATGACAACAGTTTGTGTTGTTTAAAAGTGTCTGACAAAAAATAAAATTAAAATAAATTATATTTACATATTAGGTGCCTGAGCCAAAGTCCAAAGAAGTTAAGTGTTCTGAAATCCCCAAAGTATACTCCTCCGCCAAGATGCCTATGTTCCGTTTGGCAAAGGACAGTCAGAGAAAGTCAAAAAAAGCCTCTGTAACCCCATCCCAAACCTCAGAGAAAATAGTTGTTGTGACTCCAAACATTAATGTAAGTGATCATGAACTTCTTAAAAATGCTTGTGTTCAGGTCAAACATTTTCTGAAATGTTTCTCCACTACATCCATGTGCATCATCACTGTATAATACCTTAGATGAACTGATATTGTTGATGTGTCAAAGGAAATGGAAAACGAAGCCCCAAAAACTCCATCTTGGAGCTCCATGACTAGAGTTGCAGCAACACCACGAATTAAGGTATTGGAATTGGTTGATTATTTTGTGTGCTGTATTCATAATGCATAACTTAGGCTATTCAATAATAAATGATCTGTATGTTGTATGATCACCGTAGAATTGATTAGATGAACTGACGTTGTACTGTATGTTTCATGCGTCAAAGGAAACTGAAGCTCTCAGAACTCCATCTTGGAGCTCCACCAATATAGTTAGTGCAACACCACGGATTAAGGTATTGGAGTATGTTGATAGATTTTTTTATGTTTAGTATTCATTAACTGTGTTTTCATTTATTGACTGTGATATGTGAGCCATTCCCCCAGAGGATTCTCTCCATCCTATTTGTTTGTGAGTGATTGAGTGATTTTCTCCACAGTCTTACAGAATCAGAACTCCTCCGTCCACTGGGAAATCTGTGCCCTGGGGGAAGAGCACCTTGGAGCTTGACCCCAAGTCTGACAGCTCGGAACATAATGATTTATTGGTAAATAATGCTTCAAGATCTAATGAACACACTGCTTGAACTTGGGTAGACTTAAAACATTGGATTTGTTCAAACTCAGGATTTATTATCATAACTTTATATGCAAGCTGTATGGTGTGCACATGCACATTTAATTGTGGAAATAATTTTGCTTTACATATCACATCTTCTAACTTGGGTCTTTCTGATCCGTATAATGGCAGAGCATTGCAGTTGCAACTGATCCATTCAAGAGCCGCCTGCAGCCAAGTGTCCCAGCAGCACAGAATCAAAAAGTGGACATATTCAGGAAGGTAGAATGAGCCAGCCTTACATTAACACCAAATACTTGACTTACTTGGCAGTACACCCTCTGTATTATGAAATAGGTTGTGAAATATCATATTGCATTGTATGGTATAGTCTATACTCTGCAACTTCTAAAATATAGTCTGTAACTTAAAAGTAGTTAATGCTGTGATGTCCAGGTCAGTATTAGTCTGTAATGTTTCAGATCCAGAGCCCTGCCATTCAGAAATCACCTGGGAGTACTTTAAAGCTCGCTGCAATGAAAAGGATGCGGGATGCTGGTTGGACATCTGTCACTGGTGCTGAAAAGAAGAAGAAAAAAACAGTTGAAAAGATCTTTGCATAAGAAGCAAGTGCTGTGCTTTTCAAGATAGACCGTTTTCTGTGTGTCTGACAAATCTGAAAACGGTCTATACTATTTTCATTACACCACTGCTCTAAAATTTCATTCATGTCTATAGTTGTCTGATGCTGGGAAAGCTGTTGACCGAAATAGGAATTTCAAATGTAAGTCAAATCAATTTGAAATGAACCAAGTATGTTATATTGTTTTGTTGTTACTGTTTAGCAACTTTACTCACATTATTCATGGCAAAATATGTCAAATGCTTGTTGTTTTGAGCAAACTTGCCTCCTTTGACTCTATTCAACATGAATAAGTTAATGTTTTCATGAAATTGAATTTATTTGTTTGTAACATTGTTTTTGCTTGTGCGGTTTTTATGAACCTATACACTATATATATACAAATGTATGTGGACACCCCTTTAAATTAGTGGATTTGGCTACTGCCGAGTGCTTAAGTGTGTAAAAATTGCCTGTCATTTGCAACACTCACTACCGAGTTTCAAACTGCCGCTGGAAGCAACTTCAGCACAATGACTTTTCATCGGGAGCTTCATGAAATGGGTTTCCATTGCCGAGCAGCCTCAGATCACCAAACGCAATGCAGTCCGATGGACAAATCTGGGTTTGGTGGATGCCAGGAGAATGCTACCCGCCTGAATGCATAGTACAGACTAAAGTTTGGTTGAGGAGGAATAATGGTCTGGGACTGTTTTTCATGGTTCGGGCTAGGCCCCTTAGTTCCAATGAAGGGAAATCTTAACGCTACAGCATACAATGACATTGTAGACGATTCTGTGCTTCCAACTTTGTGGCAATAGTTTGGGGAAGGCCCTTTCCAGTTTCAGCCGTTTCCTGTGCACAAAGCGAGGTCCATGCAGAAATTCTTTGTCAAGATCAGTGTGGAAGAACATGACTGGCCTGCACAGAGCCCTGACCTCAACCCCATTGAACACCTTTGGGATAAATTGGAATGCCGACTAAGCCAGGCCTAATCGCCCAACATCAGTGTCTGACCTCACTAATGCTCTTGAGGCTGAATGGAAGTAAGTCCCTGCAGCAATGTTCCAACATCTAGTGGAAAGACTTCCCAGAAGAGTAAAGGCTGATATAGCAGCAAAAGGGGGACCAAATCCATATTAATGTCCATGATTTTATAATAAGATGTTGCAGGAGCAGGTGTCCACATACTTTTAGTGTATATTGCGTTTAGCAACGTTGTATGACGTATTGTTATTTATATTACTACCAAATAAAATGATGCTTCAATTTATTAGTCATTTATTTGTATTTACTCAGATGGTAATATTCTCCCTCTGACTAACACACCCGTTTTAAACATTTTAAAGTGACCCTCCCTAATTAGGATCCCAGGGGAAACAATGACCAAAAGTAAGGTTCCTACTACCCTATCACATAATTCAAACAGGTATTGTGTTTTAGAAATGTGTTGCCTACTGTTCTGGCCTACAATTCACAATATTGCAACGCAATACGTCAAGTATATTATTGACGTCGATTATAAAGTGAGTTACCTAAGGGGTGCTCAACAGGCAATAATATTGTCACTGTCCTTATTTATTATTGTATTTGTTTTATTTAACTAAGCATGTCGGTTAAGAACATTTTATTTTTTTACAATGATGGCCTAGGAACCATGGGTTAACTTTTCCTAGGGGCAGAACGGCAGATTTTTACCTTGTCAGCTCGCGGATTCGATCTAGCAACCTTTCGGTTATTAGTCCAACGCTCTAACCAGTAGAATACCTGCCGCCCCATTGCCGCAATCAAGTGCTAGTCTAAACTAGGAAACTCGGAAATGTTCGACTTGCTAACTGGTTGTAGTTATTCACGTTCCGCGTTCAACAAATTAGCTAATCGAAATTTCCGAGTTCCCCAGTTCCGACTAGCACGTGAACATAGCCCCTCTGCTCTTTCTCGCTCCACTCTCCCACCCCATGCTTATGCTCCAGCTGCTAGCGCCGCTGCCTGCTGGTGTCTGTAGCTGACTCCCCTCACTGGCCCACATATTCAATGTACAGGTAGCTTAGACCATGACAGGCATCGCCGCTGCCTCCTTCTTCTCTAACATTTGTAGGTTCGGTGGTTGCGGACTCCACTTCGATTCGTTGGCCGAACTCATCGTGCACATTGAGGATAACCACATCGGTAAGTATTGAACGAACCAAACAGAAACAGTCAATCTGTGCTCACTCCACTTCTGCAATTGCCCTGGCTAGGGCTGGTTCGAACCAGTTAGCTAGCTATAGCTACTTCCTGCGTCTGACAGCGCTGTTGTTAGGTGTGGTATTGATGGGACGTTTGTCTTTAGATTTTGTTTACATACTGTCACGCTATAGTATTGCAATGTATAGCTACAAACTGCACGATTAGGAACCATCTCGCACTTCGGGAGCGGCAGTTGGTCAATGCATTTAAGGTTTACGCACGGAACCGTGTTGAGCTATTGCTCACTCTCGCTATTGCCATTTGCAGCCCTGTCTGTTTGCAGCACTAGGCCTAGGCAAGCTACGTTGCAAACACTTGCTAGATACTGCATCTAGGCAGCGCAATGATAGAACGAACAGTGGTGGGAAAAAATACTAAATTGTTATACTTAAGTAAAAGTAAAGATACATTAGTAGAAAATGACTCAAGTAAAAGTGAGTCACCCAGTAAAATACTACTTGAGTAAAAGTATTAGGTTTTATATATACTTAAGTATCAAGAGTAAAAATGTAAATAATTTCAAATTCCTTATATTAAGCAAACCAGACGGCACCATTTTCTTGTTTTTTGTTTATTTACGGCTAGCCAGGGGCACACTCCAACACTGACGAATTGTACTAATGAAGTATGTGTGTTTAGGGAGTCCGCCAGATCAAAGTCAGTAGGTATGACCAAATATGTTATTTTGATAAGTGCGTGAATTTTTATGTCCTGCTAAGCATTTAAAAAGGTTTCAAGTACTTTTGGGTGTCAGGGGAAAATGTATGGAGTAAAAATACAATTTTCTTTAGGAATGTAGTGAAGTAAAACTTGTCACAAATATAAATAGTAAAGTACAGATACCCCCAAAATCTACTTAAGTAGTACTTTAAAGTATTTTTACTTGAGTACTTTACACCACTGAGAACGAACCATTGTTGACAACTTGAGTAGCTTTAAATAAACCTAATTGAAGATGAAGCTCCTTAGTTTGTTGACAATTACTGTTTTTACACTGTTCTAACGGTGCCTTCCTTGTTACTATGAGATTACAATGGCCATGGGGCTCAGATCACAGTGCATGTTATGTTTAGTTACAATGTTATACTCATGCATTATAATTGCATTCAGAATTTGTGAGTCTCTCTCACTCTCACACAAACTGCTAGAGTATGCAGCAGACAGTAGAGGAGTACAGAACAGTGGAGGTGAATGTTAGTCACCCTGGGAGACATGTGGGCGTGAGTCTTGTTGTGCTGCACAGAGTTACTGAATATTGATGAACCTGGATGTGGGTCACATCAAGCCCCCACCTCTTCTCACTCACACATGATGTTGTCCCTCAAGGGTCACAGTAACAGAAGATCCTCCCATATTGATTAAGCTTCTATCATTGTGAACATGATGCCTGTCTCTGATCAGCTGGCAACCATTCCTAAAGACTCCAACCAACCACTGCATTCAGTCAGGCCTGACAGGATTCTGGCTCAAGATATAGGCAGTCTCTTGTTGCCTTTTTAGATCCATGACATCACCCCAGTCCAGAATGATAAACAATCTGTTCCAAAATCAATCGTATCCCTTGGCTGAACCCCAGAGAGAGCCCCTTGACCAGAACAAAACCATGAGATACAGTGCATTCGGAAAGTATTCAGGGTCCTTGACTATTCCACATTTTGTTACGTTAAAGCCTTATTCTAAAAATGATTGTCGTTTTTTCCCCTCATCAATCTAATACATTTTTGCAAATGTATTAAAACCAAAAAAACAGAAACATCACATTCACATAAGTCTTCAGACCCTTTACTCAGTACTTTGTTGAAGCACCTTTGGTAGCGATTACAACCTCGAGTCTTCTTGGGTATGACACTATAAGCTTGACACACCTGCATTTGGGGAGTTCCTCCCATTCTTCTCTCCAGATCCTCTCAAGCGGTGTCAGGTTGGATGGGGAGCGTCGCTGCACAGCCATCTCCAGAGATGTTCGATCAGGTTCAAGTCCAGGCTCTGTCTGGGCCACTCAAGGACATTCAGAGACTTGTCCCGAAGCCACTCCTGCGTTATCTTGGATGTGTGCTTAGGGTCATTGTCCTGTTGGAAGGTGAACTTTCACCCCAGTCTGAGGTCCTGAGTGCTCTCAAGCAGATTTTCATCAAGGATCTCTTTGTACTTTGCTCCGTTCATCTTTGGGCTCCCAAGTGGCGCAGCGGTCAAAGGCACTGCATTCTCAGTGCAAGAGGCGTAGTCCCTGGTTCAAATCCAGGCTGCATCACATCTGGCCGTGATTGGGAGTCCCACAGGGCGGTGCACAATTGGCCCAGCATCGTCAAGGTTTAGCAGAGGTAGACCGTCATTGTAAATAAGAATTTGTTCTTATTAACTGACTTGCCTAGTAAAATAAAGGTTAAATAAAATCTTTCCCTCAATCCTGACTAGACTCCCAGTCCCTGCCTCTGAAAAACATCCCCACAGCATGATGATGCTGCCACCACCATGCTTCACTGTAGGGATGGTGCCGGGTTTCCTTCAGATGTGACGCTTGGCATTCAGGCCAAAGAGTTCAATCTTGTTTCTCATGGTCAGAGTCCTTTAGGTGCCTTTTGGCAAACTCCAAGCGAGTTGTCATGTGCCTTTTACTGAGGAGTGGCTTCCGTCTGGCCACTCTGGCCACTACCATAAAGGCCTGATTGGTGGAGTGCTGCAGAGATGGTTGTCCTTTTGGAAGGTTCTCCCATCTCCACAGAGGAACTATGGATCTCTGTCAGAGTCACCATTGGATTCTTGGTCACCTCCCTGACCAAGGCCCTTCTCCCCCGATTGCTCAGTTTCTCCGGGTGGCCAGCTCTAGGAAGAGTCTTGGTGCTTCTAAATTTCTTCCATTTAAAAATGGAGGCCACTGTGTTCTTGGGGACCTTCAATGCTGCAGAAATGTTTTGGTCCCTTCCCCAGATCTATGCCTCGACACAATCCTGTCTCGGAGCTCTATGGACAATTCCTTTGACCTCATGGCTGATTTTTGCTCTGACA
The DNA here is from genome assembly GCF_029448725.1 of Salvelinus fontinalis. NCBI lineage: Eukaryota > Metazoa > Chordata > Actinopteri > Salmoniformes > Salmonidae > Salvelinus > Salvelinus fontinalis. The sequence goes on along the minus strand of NC_074702.1, from coordinate 3,881,145 downwards.
TGTACTGTCAACTGTGGGACCTTATACAGGTGTGTGCCTTTCCAAATCATGTCCAATCAATAGAATTTACCACAGGTGGACTCCAATCAAGTTGAAGAAACATCTCAACCATGATCAATGGAAACAGGATGCAACTGAGCTCAATTTTAATTCTCATAGCAGAGGGTCTGAATACTTACGTGAATAAGGTATTTCAGTTTTTTATTTTGAGTACATTTGCAAAAATGTCTAAACCTGTTTTTGCTTTTTCAATATGTGGTATTGTGTGTAGATTGATGAGGAAAACATTATATTTAATACATTGTAGAATAAGGCTGTAAAGTAACAGAATGTGTAAAAAGGGAAGGGGTCTGAATACTTTCAGAATGCACTGTAGGTTCATGGCTGCCACGCTACGGGAAATTAAACATGTCACTGGGTGGAATGCAGGGAGAAGTCCTGGCAGAGTTGTAATCATGGCACCATTTGCTACTTTTAGAGGACATTGGTTTAATGACTAGGTCTCTGTCTAGTTTGTTCCACCACATCCTTTATCACTTCGTTTATAAAAATGCCATTACCAAAAATTGTTGAGGGAACACTGAAATCCAAATTCAATATACACTGCTCAAAAAAATAAAGGGAACACTTAAACAACACAATGTAACTCCAAGTCAATCACACTTCTATGAATACAAACTGTCCACTTAGGAAGCAACACTGATTGACAATAAATTTCACATGATGTTGTGCAAATGGAATAGACAAAAGGTGGAAATTATAGGCAATTAGCAAGACACCCCCAAAAAAGGAGTGATTCTGCAGGTGGTGACCACAGACCACTTCTCAGTTCCTATGCTTCCTGGCTGATGTTTTGGTCACTTTTGAATGCTGGCGGTGCTCTCACTCTAGTGGTAGGATGAGACGGAGTCTACAACCCACACAAGTGGCTCAGGTATTGCAGTTCATCCAGGATGGCACATCAATGCGAGCTGTGGCAAAAAGGTTTGCTGTGTCTGTCAGCGTAGTGTCCAGAGCATGGAGGCGCTACCAGGAGACAGGCCAGTACATCAGGAGACGTGGAGGAGGCCGTAGGAGGGCAACAACCCAGCAGCAGGACCGCTACCTCCGCCTTTGTTCAAGGAGGTGCACTGCCAGAGCCCTGCAAAATGACCTCCAGCAGGCCACAAATGTGCATGTGTCAGCATATGGTCTCACATGGGGTCTGAGGATCTCATATCGGTACCTAATGGCAGTCAGGCTACCTCTGGCGAGCACATGGAGGGCTGTGCGGCCCCACAAAGAAATGCCACCCCACACCATGACTGACCCACCGCCAAACCGGTCATGCTGGAGGATGTTGCAGGCAGCAGAACGTTCTCCACGGTGTCTCCAGACTCTGTCACGTCTGTCACATGTGCTCATGTGCTCAGTGTGAACCTGCTTTCATCTGTGAAGAGCACAGTGCGCCAGTGGCGAATTTGCCAATCTTGGTGTTCTCTGGCAAATGCCAAACGTCCTGCACGGTGTTGGGCTGTAAGCACAACCCCCACATGTGGACGTCGGGCCCTCATACCACCCTCATGGAGTCTGTTTCTGACTGTTTGAGCAGACACATGCACATTTGTGGCCTGCTGGAGGTCATTTTGCAGGGCTCTGGCAGTGTACCTCCTTGCACAAAGGCGGAGGTAGCGGTCCTGCTGCTGGGTTGTTGCCCTCCTACGGCCTCCTCCACGTCTCCTGATGTACTGGCCTGTCTCCTGGTAGCGCCTCCATGCTCTGGACACTACGCTGACAGACACAGCAAACCTTTTTGCCACAGCTCGCATTGATGTGCCATCCTGGATGAACTGCAATACCTGAGCCACTTGTGTGGGTTGTAGACTCCGTCTCATGCTACCACTAGAGTGAGAGCACCGCCAGCATTCAAAAGTGACCAAAACATCAGCCAGGAAGCATAGGAACTGAGAAGTGGTCTGTAGTCACCACCTGCAGAATCACTCCTTTTTTGGGGGTGTCTTGCTAATTGCCTATAATTTCCACCTTTTGTCTATTCCATTTGCACAACAGCATGTGAAATTTATTGTCAATCAGTGTTGCTTCCGAATTGGACAGTTTGATTTCACAGAAGTGTGATTGACTTGGAGTTACATTGTGTTGTTTAAGTGTTCCCTTTATTTTTTTGAGCAGTGTATTTGCATTAATGCAGTGTAGACTAGCCCATATCTTAATGCTGTGTAGACTAGCCCATATCTTAATGCTGTGTAGACTAGCCCATAACGTAATGCTGTGTAGACTAGCCCATAACGTAATGCTGTGTAGACTAGGCCGTATCTTAATGCTGTGTAGACTAGCCCATAACGTAATGCTGTGTAGACTAGCCCATAACGTAATGCTGTGTAGACTAGGCCATGTCGTAATGCTGTGTAGACTAGCCCATAACGTAATGCTGTGTAGACTAGGCCGTATCTTAATGCTGTGTAGACTAGCCCATAACGTAATGCTGTGTAGACTAGCCCATAACGTAATGCTGTGTAGACTAGGCCATGTCGTAATGCTGTGTAGACTAGCCCATAACGTAATGCTGTGTAGACTAGGCCGTATCTTAATGCTGTGTAGACTAGCCCATAACGTAATGCTGTGTAGACTAGCCCATATCTTAATGCTGTGTAGACTAGCCCGTATCTTAATGCTGTGTAGACTAGGCCGTATCTTAATGCTGTGTAGACTAGCCCGTATCGTAATGCTGTGTAGACTAGCCCATATCGTAATGCTGTGTAGACTAGCCCATATCGTAATGCTGTGTAGACTAGCCCATATTTTAATGCTGTGTAGACTAGCCCATATCTTAATGCTGTGTAGACTAGCCCATATCTTAATGCTGTGTAGACTAGCCCATATCTTAATGCTGTGTAGACTAGCCCATATCTTAATGCTGTGTAGACTAGCCCATATCTTAATGCTGTGTAGACTAGCCCATATCTTAATGCTGTGTAGACTAGCCCATATCTTAATGCTGTGTAGACTAGCCCATATCTTAATGCTGTGTAGACTAGCCCATATCTTAATGCTGTGTAGACTAGCCCATATCTTAATGCTGTGTAGACTAGCCCATTACTTAATGCTGTGTAGACTAGCCCATATCTTAATGCTGTGTAGACTAGCCCAAATCTTAATGCTGTGTAGACTAGCCCATATCTTAATGCTGTGTAGACTAGCCCATATCTTAATGCTGTGTAGACTAGCCCATATCTTAATGCTGTGTAGACTAGCCCAAATCTTAATGCTGTGTAGACTAGCCCATATCTTAATGCTGTGTAGACTAGCCCATATCTTAATGCTGTGTAGACTAGCCCATATCTTAATGCTGTGTAGACTAGCCCATATTTTAATGCTGTGTAGACTATTCCGTGTCTTAATGCTGTGTAGACTAGGCCATATTGTAATGCTGTGTAGACTAGGCCGTATCTTAATGCTGTGTAGACTAGGCCATATCTTAATGCTGTGTATACTAGCCCATTACGTAATGCTGTGTAGACTAGGCCATGTCGTAATGCTGTGTAGACTAGGCCATGTCGTAATGCTGTGTAGACTAGGCCATGTCGTAATGCTGTGTAGACTAGGCCATGTCGTAATGCTGTGTAGACTAGGCCATGTCGTAATGCTGTGTAGACTAGGCCATGTCGTAATGCTGTGTAGACTAGGCCATGTCTTAATGCTGTGTAGACTAGGCCATGTCGTAATGCTGTGTAGACTAGGCCATGTCGTAATGCTGTGTAGACTAGGCCATGTCGTAATGCTGTGTAGACTAGGCCATATCGTAATGCTGTGTAGACTAGCCCATATCGTAATGCTGTGTAGACTAGCCCATATCTTAATGCTGTGTAGACTAGCCCATATCTTAATGCTGTGTAGACTAGCCCATATCTTAATGCTGTGTAGACTAGCCCATATCTTAATGCTGTGTAGACTAGCCCATATTTTAATGCTGTGTAGACTATTCCGTGTCTTAATGCTGTGTAGACTAGGCCATATTGTAATGCTGTGTAGACTAGGCCGTATCTTAATGCTGTGTAGACTAGGCCATATCTTAATGCTGTGTATACTAGCCCATTACGTAATGCTGTGTAGACTAGCCCATGTCGTAATGCTGTGTAGACTAGGCCATGTCGTAATGCTGTGTAGACTAGGCCATGTCGTAATGCTTTGTAGACTAGGCCATGTCGTAATGCTGTGTAGAATAGGCCATGTCGTAATGCTGTGTAGACTAGGCCATGTCGTAATGCTGTGTAGACTAGGCCATGTCGTAATGCTGTGTAGACTAGGCCATGTCGTAATGCTGTGTAGACTAGGCCATGTCGTAATGCTGTGTAGACTAGGCCATGTCTTAATGCTGTGTAGACTAGGCCATGTCGTAATGCTGTGTAGACTAGGCCATGTCGTAATGCTGTGTAGACTAGGCCATGTCGTAATGCTGTGTAGACTAGGCCGTATCGTAATGCTGTGTAGACTAGGCCGTATCTTAATGCTGTGTAGACTAGGCCGTATCGTAATGCTGTGTAGACTAGGCCGTATCTTAATGCTGTGTAGACTAGGCCGTATCGTAATGCTGTGTAGACTAGGCCATGTCGTAATGCTGTGTAGACTAGACCATAACGTAATGCTGTGTAGACTAGGCCATGTCGTAATGCTGTGTAGACTAGGCCATGTCGTAATGCTGTGTAGACTAGGCCATGTCGTAATGCTGTGTAGACTAGGCCATGTCGTAATGCTGTGTAGACTAGGCCATGTCGTAATGCTGTGTAGACTAGACCATAACGTAATGCTGTGTAGACTAGGCCATGTCGTAATGCTGTGTAGACTAGGCCATGTCGTAATGCTGTGTAGACTAGGCCGTATCTTAATGCTGTGTAGACTAGGCCGTATCTTAATGCTGTGTAGACTAGGCCGTATCTTAATGCTGTGTAGACTAGGCCGTATCTTAATGCTGTGTAGACTAGGCCGTATCGTAATGCTGTGTAGACTAGGCCGTATCTTAATGCTGTGTAGACTAGGCCGTATCGTAATGCTGTGTAGACTAGGCCGTGTCGTAATGCTGTGTAGACTAGGCCGTATCTTAATGCTGTGTAGACTAGGCCGTATCTTAATGCTGTGTAGACTAGGCCGTATCTTAATGCTGTGTAGACTAGGCCGTGTCGTAATGCTGTGTAGACTAGCCCGTATCTTAATGCTGTGTAGACTAGGCCGTATCTTAATGCTGTGTAGACTAGGCCGTATCTTAATGCTGTGTAGACTAGCCCGTATCTTAATGCTGTGTAGACTAGCCCGTATCTTAATGCTGTGTAGACTAGCCCGTATCTTAATGCTGTGTAGACTAGGCCGTGTCTTAATGCTGTGTAGACTAGGCCATATTGTAATGCTGTGTAGACTAGGCCGTATCTTAATGCTGTGTAGACTAGGCCATGTCGTAATGCTGTGTAGACTAGGCCATGTCGTAATGCTGTGTAGACTAGACCATAACGTAATGCTGTGTAGACTAGGCCATAACGTAATGCTGTGTAGACTAGGCCATGTCGTAATGCTGTGTAGACTAGGCCATGTCGTAATGCTGTGTAGACTAGGCCATGTCGTAATGCTGTGTAGACTAGGCCGTATCTTAATGCTGTGTAGACTAGGCCGTATCTTAATGCTGTGTAGACTAGGCCGTATCTTAATGCTGTGTAGACTAGGCCGTATCGTAATGCTGTGTAGACTAGGCCGTATCTTAATGCTGTGTAGACTAGGCCGTATCGTAATGCTGTGTAGACTAGGCCGTATCTTAATGCTGTGTAGACTAGCCCGTATCTTAATGCTGTGTAGACTAGCCCGTATCTTAATGCTGTGTAGACTAGCCCATATCTTAATGCTGTGTAGACTAGGCCGTGTCTTAATGCTGTGTAGACTAGGCCATATTGTAATGCTGTGTAGACTAGGCCGTATCTTAATGCTGTGTAGACTAGGCCATGTCGTAATGCTGTGTAGACTAGGCCATGTCGTAATGCTGTGTAGACTAGACCATAACGTAATGCTGTGTAGACTAGGCCATGTCGTAATGCTGTGTAGACTAGGCCATGTCGTAATGCTGTGTAGACTAGGCCGTATCTTAATGCTGTGTAGACTAGGCCATATCGTAATGCTGTGTAGACTAGCCCATATCGTAATGCTGTGTAGACTAGCCCATATCTTAATGCTGTGTAGACTAGCCCATATCTTAATGCTGTGTAGACTAGCCCATATCTTAATGCTGTGTAGACTAGCCCATATCTTAATGCTGTGTAGACTAGCCCATATTTTAATGCTGTGTAGACTATTCCGTGTCTTAATGCTGTGTAGACTAGGCCATATTGTAATGCTGTGTAGACTAGGCCGTATCTTAATGCTGTGTAGACTAGGCCATATCTTAATGCTGTGTATACTAGCCCATTACGTAATGCTGTGTAGACTAGCCCATGTCGTAATGCTGTGTAGACTAGGCCATGTCGTAATGCTGTGTAGACTAGGCCATGTCGTAATGCTTTGTAGACTAGGCCATGTCGTAATGCTGTGTAGAATAGGCCATGTCGTAATGCTGTGTAGACTAGGCCATGTCGTAATGCTGTGTAGACTAGGCCATGTCGTAATGCTGTGTAGACTAGGCCATGTCGTAATGCTGTGTAGACTAGGCCATGTCGTAATGCTGTGTAGACTAGGCCATGTCTTAATGCTGTGTAGACTAGGCCATGTCGTAATGCTGTGTAGACTAGGCCATGTCGTAATGCTGTGTAGACTAGGCCATGTCGTAATGCTGTGTAGACTAGGCCGTATCGTAATGCTGTGTAGACTAGGCCGTATCTTAATGCTGTGTAGACTAGGCCGTATCGTAATGCTGTGTAGACTAGGCCGTATCTTAATGCTGTGTAGACTAGGCCGTATCGTAATGCTGTGTAGACTAGGCCATGTCGTAATGCTGTGTAGACTAGACCATAACGTAATGCTGTGTAGACTAGGCCATGTCGTAATGCTGTGTAGACTAGGCCATGTCGTAATGCTGTGTAGACTAGGCCATGTCGTAATGCTGTGTAGACTAGGCCATGTCGTAATGCTGTGTAGACTAGACCATAACGTAATGCTGTGTAGACTAGGCCATGTCGTAATGCTGTGTAGACTAGGCCATGTCGTAATGCTGTGTAGACTAGGCCGTATCTTAATGCTGTGTAGACTAGGCCGTATCTTAATGCTGTGTAGACTAGGCCGTATCTTAATGCTGTGTAGACTAGGCCGTATCTTAATGCTGTGTAGACTAGGCCGTATCTTAATGCTGTGTAGACTAGGCCGTATCGTAATGCTGTGTAGACTAGGCCGTATCTTAATGCTGTGTAGACTAGGCCGTATCGTAATGCTGTGTAGACTAGGCCGTATCTTAATGCTGTGTAGACTAGGCCGTATCTTAATGCTGTGTAGACTAGCCCGTATCTTAATGCTGTGTAGACTAGCCCGTATCTTAATGCTGTGTAGACTAGCCCGTATCTTAATGCTGTGTAGACTAGGCCGTGTCTTAATGCTGTGTAGACTAGGCCATATTGTAATGCTGTGTAGACTAGGCCGTATCTTAATGCTGTGTAGACTAGGCCATGTCGTAATGCTGTGTAGACTAGGCCATGTCGTAATGCTGTGTAGACTAGACCATAACGTAATGCTGTGTAGACTAGGCCATAACGTAATGCTGTGTAGACTAGGCCATGTCGTAATGCTGTGTAGACTAGGCCATGTCGTAATGCTGTGTAGACTAGGCCATGTCGTAATGCTGTGTAGACTAGGCCGTATCTTAATGCTGTGTAGACTAGGCCGTATCTTAATGCTGTGTAGACTAGGCCGTATCTTAATGCTGTGTAGACTAGGCCGTATCGTAATGCTGTGTAGACTAGGCCGTATCTTAATGCTGTGTAGACTAGGCCGTATCGTAATGCTGTGTAGACTAGGCCGTATCTTAATGCTGTGTAGACTAGCCCGTATCTTAATGCTGTGTAGACTAGCCCGTATCTTAATGCTGTGTAGACTAGCCCATATCTTAATGCTGTGTAGACTAGGCCGTGTCTTAATGCTGTGTAGACTAGGCCATATTGTAATGCTGTGTAGACTAGGCCGTATCTTAATGCTGTGTAGACTAGGCCATGTCGTAATGCTGTGTAGACTAGGCCATGTCGTAATGCTGTGTAGACTAGACCATAACGTAATGCTGTGTAGACTAGGCCATGTCGTAATGCTGTGTAGACTAGGCCATGTCGTAATGCTGTGTAGACTAGGCCGTATCTTAATGCTGTGTAGACTAGGCCGTATCTTAATGCTGTGTAGACTAGGCCGTATCTTAATGCTGTGTAGACTAGGCCGTATCGTAATGCTGTGTAGACTAGGCCGTATCGTAATGCTGTGTAGACTAGGCCGTATCTTAATGCTGTGTAGACTAGGCCGTATCTTAATGCTGTGTAGACTAGGCCGTATCTTAATGCTGTGTAGACTAGGCCGTATCTTAATGCTGTGTAGACTAGGCCGTGTCGTAATGCTGTGTAGACTAGGCCATGTCGTAATGCTGTGTAGACTAGGCCATGTCGTAATGCTGTGTAGACTAGGCCATGTCGTAATGCTGTGTAGACTAGGCCATGTCGTAATGCTGTGTAGACTAGGCCATGTCGTAATGCTGTGTAGACTAGGCCATGTCGTAATGCTGTGTAGACTAGGCCATATCTTGTAGGCCTGTTATTTGTATGTGTGTTGATCACATACAATTGATAAAATTGAGGGGCACGTGCTTTAGTTTTACTGGTGTGTGTTCATTTTGCGTGGTGACGAGGCATAGAGCACTACTTTTGACTGGAGCCCTATGGGTATCCAATGGGCCATGGTCAGAAGTAGTGCTCTATAAAGGGAATAGGGTGCCTTTGGGATGTAGATAATGGACTGGCTGCATGGAGATGGGTAATGAAAAATCCACCTGTTCTCTCTGCTAGGCCTGGGAGGCTCTATAGGGCTGATCCCCCTGTTCTCTGCTAGGCCTGGGAGGCTCTATATGGCTGATCACCCTGTTCTCTCTGCTAGGCCTGGGATGCTCTATAGGGCTGATCCCCCTGTTCTATTTGCTAGGCCTGTGAGGCTATAGGGCTGATCACCCCTGTTCTCTCTGATAGGCCTGGGGGGCTCTATATGGCTGATCCCCCTGTTCTCTCTGCTAGGCCTGGGAGGCTCTATATGGCTGATCCCCCTGTTCTCTCTGCTAGGCCTGGGAGGCTATATGGCTGATCCCCCTGTTCTCTGCTAGGCCTGGGAGGCTCTATATGGCTGATCCCCCTGTTCTCTCTGCTAGGCCTGGGAGGCTATATGGCTGATCCCCCTGTTCTCTCTGCTAGGCCTGTGAGGCTATATGGCTGATCCCCCTGTTCTCTCTGATAGGCCAGGGAGGCTATATGGCTGATCCCCCTGTTCTCTCTGATAGGCCAGGGAGGCCATATGGCTGATCACCCTGTTCTCTCTGATAGGCCAGGGAGGCTATATGGCTGATCACCCTGTTCTCTCTGCTAGGCCTGGGTGGCTCTATATGGCTGATCCCCCTGTTCTCTCTGCTAGGCCTGGGAGGCTATAGGGCTGATCCCCCTGTTCTCTGCTAGGCCTGGGTGGCTCTATAGGGCTGATCCCCCTGTTCTCTCTGCTAGGCCTGGGAGGCTCTATATGGCTGATCCCCCTGTTCTCTCTGCCAGGCCTGGTAGGCTATATGGCTGATCCCCCTGTTCTCTCTGCTAGGCCTGGGAGGCTATATGGCTGATCACCCTGTTCTCTCTGATAGGCCAGGGAGGCTATATGGCTGATCACCCTGTTCTATCTGCTAGGCCAGGGAGGCTATATGGCTGATCACCCCTGTTCTCTCTGCTAGGCCTGGGAGGCTATAGGGCTGATCCCCCTGTTCTCTCTGCTAGGCCAGGGAGGCTATATGGCTGATCACCCTGTTCTCTCTGATAGGCCAGGGAGGCTATATGGCTGATCCCCCTGTTCTCTCTGATAGGCCTGGGAGGCTATAGGGCTGATCCCCCTGTTCTCTCTGATAGGCCTGGGAGGCTATAGGGCTGATCACCCTTGTTCTCTCTGCTAGGCCTGGGAGGCTCTATGGCTGATCCCCCTGTTCTCTCTACTAGGCCAGGGAGGCTACAGGGCTGATCACCCCTGTTCTCTCTGCTAGGCCTGGGAGGCTATATGGCTGATCCCCCTGTTCTCTTTGCTAGGCCTGTGAGGCTATAGTGCTGATCACCCCTGTTCTCTCTGCTAGGCCTGGGAGGCTCTATATGGCTGACCCGCGTTCTCTCTGATAGGCCTGGGAGGCTATAGGGCTGACCCCCCCCCCATGGAGAGAGGGAGGCATGGAGAGAGGGAGGAGGTAGAGAGAGAGACTGAGGAATGCTTTTTGGATCATCAAGTCCCTCAGTCGGGCACCTGATTCCCTGTTTTGTTCAAGCTGGGCTGAAGCACATCTGGGTACGCTTTCACTCCATAGAGACTGAGGGGGGTTTGGGATTGTCTGTCAGGGATAGGCTACATGGGGTCTTCCAGTCACAACAAGTGTTCCTCCTGTGATAGCCTAACCATACCACTGTTTAGCTGTGATATGGCTGTAGCCTCCATAATGCTGTTTAGAATGTCCAATTTTGTAGAATAACTCATTGTATTAGTAATGACACAATCTAGGCCTAAACTATCTATTTCAGATAACATTTTAAATCCCATGCATTTCCCCAGTATTCACAGGGGTCCTAGTTTGATTGTTATACATTCAAAATGTTTAGTTGTATTTCTTCAGAAGCCTTTATTAGTTTAATTTGACTGTTGGTGCAGAGAGGGAGCAGATATTTACATTGAGTTAGTCTGAACAACAGAGGGAGATGTGTCCACCGTCTGACAGTGAGACAGCTGGGAAACTGCCTGCAACACTTCAGGTTGCCACAGTGAGACAGCTGGGAAACTGCCTGCAACACTTCAGGTTGCCACAGTGAGACAGCTGGGAAACTGCCTGCAACACTTCAGGTTGCCACAATACATGCTGGGAAACTGCCTGCAACACTTCAGGTTGCCACAATACATGCTGGGAAACTGCCTGCAACACTTCAGGTTGCCACAATACACAGTGACAGCTGGAATATGAGGGCCATTCCTAGAATACAACACCTGAGGAATTCTATATCACCAGGAAGCTGAAGAACATTCTAGATAGTCATTTACTGAGCACTACACAGTCAAACTAGCTTCTCTTGAAAAGGATTTAGAAAATATCCACTACATATGCTCCAGTTTTACACGTTGGACTACATTATATCTGCAGGTTCTGACCCAATCAATCCACCATCCTAGGGATCCATACTGCTAACATATGGAAGCCAACCTGGCCCAGCCCAAGCAAAGGCTCTTGCCCAGCCCCATAGAAAGCCCTGGCCCAGGCCCAGCTAGAGGTTGACACAGGAACAGAATTCCTGCAGGAACGGGTTGAAATTCTAGAGTCAAATTCGGGACAAGATTGTCAGTCCACAGGAAGTACAGTATTTTTTTTATTTTATTTTTATTTATTTATTTTTTTACCCCATTTTCTCCCCAATTTTCGTGGTATCCAATCGCTAGTAATTACTACCTTGTCTCATCGCTACAACTCCCGTACGGGCTCGGGAGAGACGAAGGTCGAAAGCCATGCGTCCTCCGAAGCACAACCCAACCAGCCGTACTGCTTCTTTAACACAGCGCGCCTCCAACCCGGAAGCCAGCCGCACCAATGTGTCGGAGGAAACACCGTGTACCTGGCCCCCTTGGTTGGCGCGCACTGCGCCCGGCCCGCCACAGGAGTCGCTGGAGCGCGATGAGACAAGGATATCCCTACCGGCCAAACCCTCCCTACCCCGGACGACGCTATGCCAATTGTGCGTCGCCCCACGGACCTCCCGGTCGCGGCCGGCTGCGACAGAGCCTGGGCGCGAACCCAGAGACTCTGGTGGCGCAGTTAGCACTGCGATGCAGTGCCCTAGACCACTGCGCCACCCGGGAGGCCCCGGGAATTTCTTTTTAAACAGAGTTATTTTTGTATTATAAGCAGTTTTAGAAGGCCACATCATTTTTGAACAGTAACACGATTTCTTCAGTCTTCAATCCCTAATTAAAAATATATATAATTGGCCTTTATCTGCTAGACAGGCAACGAAAAGTAGCTAGCTAACAGTGACTAACTGCTCTCTCATCTAATGAGCAGCCCAAAATGAGTCAGTTGCTATGGAAACTCACACACAGCAGAGTGCAGGGAGGGGGGCAGCAGACAGAGTGGAGCAGCTAACAGAGGAAGGTATTTCTACTCATTAAAATGAGGACAGGACAGAAAGGGAGGGTTTTTTATCAGGACAGAAAAGTTGTGGGGGTTAGAACTGTTGCGGGATCGGGACTGTACGGGAAAACATTTGACAGGACAAGACGGCACAGGAATGCATTTTCACTCCCATGTCAACCTCTAGCCCCAGACCCAGCCCAGCCATAACCCCCTGCCCAACCCAACCTCTAGCCCCAGCCGCCCAGACCCAGCCCAGCCATAACCCTGTGCCCAACCCAACCCCCAGGCCCTAGCCCAACCTCTAGCCCCAGCCGCCCAGACCCAGCCCAGCCATAACCCCCTGCCCAACCCAAGCCCCAGCCCAACCCTCAGCCCTAGCCCAGCCATAACCCCAGGCCCAACTCCTAGCCCTAACCTAGCCCCCAGACATAACCCCCAGTGCCAGGCCCAGCCCAGTCGTGCCGAGCTCAGTCCTGCCCAGCCCGGTCTTTAATACCCGATATCCCTCCCTTAGCCCTCTGATTGTGTGCTGTGCATGTGTCCAAGGTGTTAGCCCAAGGAAGGGGGCTCCCAACACTTCCAACGACTTATTGGGGAATAACGAGCCAATTAGTACTGCCCAGAGTGGAAAAACTCAGCAGCTCCCCTGCCTCTCCACACACACACTCACTGATCCCTCTCTTAGGTCTGCTGCCCTGTGCCCGCCTTCGCCTCACAGGAGTGTGAAATCTGCCGCATCCTGCCAAGAGGATTACAACGAGGGTACTTGATCAGGCGTTTCTTCCTCCTCATCTGGTGGCCTGCTGCTCTCAAACACATTCTGCTGTATAATTAGGGAAGGGGCCTGGAAAACAAGCTCACAAGGCATTCTTGTCCGCATATTTTCCTTCCATATTCCAGCCGGGAGCCAGCCTCCTGTTTGGGGTTGTGAGCAGTAGGGGGCAGCGGTGGGTCGTTGATGAGAGGCCCCTGTGCTAAAACAGTGGGTGCGTATTTGTCCTATTTCAAGTGTGTATTATACGAATGTGTGAATTGTAAATGTGTTTTTGGCATATCCCAACTCCCCCTGAGACACCCTGTGGTCGCCGCCAGGGTCGGCCATTATCAACTGGAGCAATTTAGGGTTCCGTGCCTCGCTCAAGGGCACATCGACAGATTTTCCCACTTGGTTGGCTCTGGAATTCTAACTAGCGACATTTCAGTTACTGTCCCAACACTCTAACCGCTAGGCTACCTGCCACCCATTTGGAAGAGCTGTATGGATCAAGCGTCTCGGTGGGAGAGCTGATCCAGGATCAGTTTAGCATTTCAGATCACAATGAATAAGAGTACATTGACATGGAGGACCTGATCCTAGATCAGCACTCATACGCTAGATACATACAGCCCTCTCCTGATCCCCCTAAAGAGGTGATGCTTTTCACAAGCATACAATCATGTGACTGGATATATCTACTGAATGTGTTCCTGTTCATAGAGCGTGTAAAGCAAGTTACTGTTTCCTGTTCATAGAGCGTGTAGAGCAAGTTACTGTTTCCTGCTCATAGAGCGTGTAAAGAAAGTTACTGTTTCCTGCTCATAGAGCGTGTAAAGAAAGTTACTGTTTCCTGCTCATAGAGCGTGTAAAGAAAGTTACTGTTTCCTGTCCATAGAGCGTGTAAAGAAAGTTACTGTTTCCTGCTCATAGAGCGTGTAAAGAAAGTTACTGGTTCCTGCTCATAGAGCGTGTAAAGAAAGTTACTGGTTCCTGCTCATAGAGCAGTGTAAAGAAATGTACCATTGTCCTAATTTCAGTACTTTTCAAGTGTTTTGAGGACATAGCCAGATATTCTCCCATCAGCCCTGGGATTCAAACCTTCAACCCTTACTGGCCCGTCTCTCTAACCTCGAGGCTGCCACCGCCCATAAATGCTGAGGTCTATTACAACTTCAACACCATTTCCAGTGAATATGTTGCAAGGTGGTGTGGCTTCACTGGAGTCTGTTTAGTGGTTCTGCCTACGTTTCCCCTAATTACAAACTCTATATTTCAACTCTGATATGAAAACAGACTTAAGCCCCTAATGTGAATATTGGCCGGTCCACTAAGTCCATTAACCCCTGCCAACCCTCAGCAGGGTTTATCACAACAGGTGCTAATGGATCCTGAACTAAATACTGAATGGCACCCTATTCCCTATATAGTGCACTACTAGGGCCCTGGTCAAAAGTAGTGCACTATATAGGGAATAGGGTGCCATTTGGGACTTAGCCCTGGACTGGCTCTCTAAAACTGACTGGGGAATAACTGGGGAATAACAGGAGCTTTAAGGCCAATTTCAGCCCAACCACCATGTTACGGTAAGCTCCCCAATGGTCCTGTAGTGGTCTAGTAGTGGTTAAACTGACCAATGGTGGGTTTAGTTGGTCCCAGCTCAGATCTCTCTGTGTGTTCTATGGGAGACAGGTCAGTGTAGGACCAGAGAGAGAGAGCCTTGTCCTCGGTTATGTAGCCCTGGCTGTGTCTCAGGCTGGCAGGGATGGAGGTGAGCCCCAGACAATCTGTCTGCCTCCCTGTCTGTCTGTGTCTGCCTCCCTGTCTGTCTGTGTCTGCCTGTCTGTCTGTCTGTGTCTGCCTGTCTGTCTGTCTGTGTCTGCCTGTCTGTCTGTCTGTGTCTGCCTGTCTGTCTGTCTGTGTCTGCCTGTCTGTCTGTGTCTGCCTCTCTGTCTGTCTCTGTGTCTGCCTCTCTGTCTGTCTCTCTGTCTGCCTGCTCTAACAATGGGCGTGTTTGTAGCTGCTCTCTGCACAGGGGGTTCATTTAGGGGCTCGAGGAATGCACCCCCCAAAATCTGCTGAGCGGAAATAATAAATTTGGGAAGCAGTAACTGGCGCCCCGATCTCTGCACCTGGTGGACCTAATTACATTTACCCCCCCTACCCCTCGCCCCTCCCCCGTGTTACACTATTGCTGCAGACAGTTTAGTCAGTCAGTTAGTCACCCCTACCAGTAACACACACATCGGCTGACACCAGTCCAGTCAGTCACTGCTCTGGCTTTCATTGCTGTTCTCAGTCAGGAGGTGACTAACTCTGACTCAATAACAGAACTGTCTTTATACTGTAGTGGAGCTGTAGCAGTCTGACTCAATAACAGAACTGTCTTTATACTGTAGTGGAGCTGTAGCAGTCTGACTCAATAACAGAACTGTCTTTATACTGTAGTGGAGCTGTAGCAGTCTGACTCAATAACAGAACTGTCTTCATACTGTAGTGGAGCTGTAGTAGTCTGACTCAATAACAGAACTGTCTTTATACTGTAGTGGAGCTGTAGCAGTCTGACTCAATAACAGAACTGTCTTTATACTGTAGTGGAGCTGTAGCAGTCTGACTCAATAACAGAACTGTCTTTATACTGTAGTGGAGCTGTAGCAGTCTGACTCAATAACAGAACTGTCTTTATACTGTAGTGGAGCTGTAGCAGTCTGACTCAATAACAGAACTGTCTTTATACTGTAGTGGAGCTGTAGCAGTCTGACTCAATAACAGAACTGTCTTTATACTGTAGTGGAGCTGTAGCAGTCTGACTCAATAACAGAACTGTCTTTATACTGTAGTGGAGCTGTAGCAGTCTGACTCAATAACAGAACTGTCTTTAGGCTGTAGTGGAGCTGTAGCAGATAGCCTGCAGGCTGTGTTGATATTACACATTCACTAGGGGATCTGGTTTTGGGTTGAGAGTGTATCTGTGTGTGTGTCAATGCCTGTATGTACATGTGAGTGCGTGCCTGTGTGTGTGCATTGCCTATGTGTTTTCCGTCAATTTTCACATCTGAGGTTCAGTCATTGTACAATCAGCCATGTTATTTAAGTCTGCAGTAGCAGCAGAGAACAGGCTACCAACCAGTAAAGTGCAGTTTGACTCTGTGGTTTAATTTCCTCTGTGGAAGTGGTACCAGGACTCTGGCCAGTGTCCCCCACTGCTCAGACCCACCATAAACATGTCACCATGAACCTTGCCACTCCACGCTGTCCAACAGTGTGCTGGGCTGAGGGGGAAGGGGCTGCTGGGATAGCTGACTGACTGACTGACTGGTTGGTGGAAATAAATGTGGGAGGGTGGAGGGGAGGGGGGGGGGGGGTAATGAAGGGGTACAGGGGGCGTCACTTCCTGTCTTGCCTCAGGAAGGCGTGTTGTGTGATGATGGTGATCACCGTCTGTCCTGTGGTTGGCTGGCCCATGCAGTCTGGAGTCTGGACATAGCGAGGGGGTCTCTCTCTAACTATCTGGCCTAACTAGAATTGGGCCGTTACGTCATGTCTGCCTCTTTCTGATGCTGCTGGGATGTTTTCAGTCTCACCCTACTACCTTTTACAGGCCTGTCAGTGAGTTTGTTAAAAACCACAACTAATTGAGTCACTTTGTGCAGTTGTGTTCACTGATTTAAAGTTTTCTTCCTGTACCTGCTTGCCAGTCACTGGCTCAGGAGGGAGTGTGTTGTCTTGATCACAGCATCAGGTGACTATAACAATACCAATACACCCTAGAACCAAAAGACAGACAGACAGACCACCGCTGTAGACCACCTGTGTGGATGGTTTAGCCCTCTCTCCTCTGCAGGGGTCCACACCCTGGTCCTAATGGGGGGGTCCACACCCTGGTCCTAATGGGGGGGTCCACACCCTGGTCCTAATGGGGGGGTCCACACCCTGGTCCTAATGGGGGGGGTCCACACCCTGGTCCTAATGGGGGGGGTCCACACCCTGGTCCTAATGGGGGGGGTCCACACCCTGGTCCTAATGGGGGGGGTCCACACCCTGGTCCTAATGGGAGGTTTCCACACCCTGGTCCTAATGGGGGGGGTCCACACCCTGGTCCTAATGGGGGGGGTCCACACCCTGGTCCTAATGGGGGGGTGGGGGATCCACACCCTGGTCCTGGTGGTCCGTCAGGGGGGTGGGGGATCAGAGGGGGCCATGGAGGTCTCTGCGCAGGTGGCCCCAGAGGGGAGTGGTTGGTTGGGTCTCTGGGAAGTTGGCCCCTCTAGCTGGCCCCCTACCAGACACACAGACACACACTCACTTCAGCTGAGGTGTGTGTGATTTACAGTGTGTGTGAGTGGATTGATCCAGGGCTAATAGAGTGGTCGGTGAGCAGCCCTCCATGACTCTGCTCCTGTGTACAGCTCATTATCTTTATTCACTTGTATTTAATCATGGGAGCTCCATCGAGACCAGGGTCTCATTTTCAGTGGTGCTCTGACATTAAATCAAATATAGAATAACCACTACATTACAACATCACAAACATCATAAACAAATGATTAGTCAATCAAAACAATTGCACACCTCAGTGAACTCATTTTATCATCAGGGTTTTAACATGACTAGTGGCACCAGGGAATCCAAATGTAATGATTTTTGTAAGTGATTTCAAAATGTGGATCATTGAAACTAAAAGTGGATTTGCCTAGTTCGGCGGAGGAATCTCAAGAGTTAACCAATCCTGTGAACGGGTTAGGAATCATGTTTTTATACTTTAACAACGAAGTTAGGTAAGTCGGAAGCTTGTATAGTCGAGCTTTATCAACAGAAAGGGAATAATGAAGTGATGTACAGGACTTTAATGAGGAGCAGCCAACCTTTTGATACAGGATGCAGTGATGCGTATTAAAACGGTCACCTGTGATAAAGTGAAGGACGCTACGGTAGACGGACGGCATCAAAAGGTTTAAGATCAGTTGCTGCTGCATTCCCATAAAGGGTGTTACTGTTAAGAACTGGCAGGAGAGTTGACTGTACAATCTGCTTCCTGCTGTTTAAGGAGAGACATGATATATTTATATAAAAGAAGCCTCATTTAAATCTCAGCTTCATCCGTTTTAAATGTCAAATTATTATCAATCCAAAAGCCCAGATATTTATAGGCAGGAACCTGCTCGATGAAAGAACCATCCAAAGCATAAATGTGTAATCTGAAGTATTTCTACGAGAATTAGAAAACAGCAGACATTTAGTTTTTACTGCATGAAGTACCAATTTTAAGTCAGCAAGGACTTTCTGCAAGGTGACAAAATCAGACTGCAGCTCCAACAGCCTGGTCAGCCGTAGGGGCAATAGTGTACAAAATCAGACTGCAGCTCCAACAGCCTGGTCAGCCGTAGGGGCAATAGTGTACAAAATCAGACTGCAGCTCCAACAGCCTGGTCAGCCGCAGGGCAATAGTGTACAAAATCAGACTGCAGCTCCAACAGCCTGGTCAGCCGCAGGGCAATAGTGTACATAACAGTGTCATCTGCATACAGATGAATGTTACAGGTTTTTGCAGATAGACCAATATTATTTATATAAATAGTGAAGAGGACAGGTCCCAAAATCGACCCCCGGCAGGACACCTTTAGTAATATCAAAGTAACTGGACTTAACACCATCTGAAAGCACATAGTGTCCTATCTGACAGATACAGTTGAAGTCGGAAGTTTACATACACCTTAGCCAAATACATTTAAACTCAGTTTTTCACAATTCCTGACATTTAATCCTAGTAAAAATTCCCTGTGGTCAGTTAGGATCACCACTTTATTTTACGAATGTGGAATGTCAGAATAATCGTAGAGAGAATTATTTATTTCAGCTTTTATTTCTTTCATCACATTCCCAGTGGGTCAGAAGTTTACATACACTCAATTAGTATTTGGTAGCATTGCCTTTAAATTGTTTAACTTGGGTCAAACGTTTCGGGTAGCCTTCCACAAGCTTCCCACAATAAGTTGGGTGAATTTTGGCCCATTCCTCCTGACAGAGCTGGTGTAACTAAGTCAGGTTTGTAGGCCTCCTTGCTCGCACACGCTTTTTAAGTTCTGCTCACACATTTTCTATAGGATTGAGGTCAGGACTTTGTGATAGCCACTCCAATACCTTGACTTTGTTGTCCTTAAGCCATTTTGCCACAACTTTGGAAGTATGCTTGGGGTCATTGTCCATTTGGAAGACCCATTTGCAACCAAGCTTTAACTTCCTGACTGATATCTTGATTTTGCTTCAATATATCCACATAATTGTCCTATCCTCATGATGCCATCTATTTTGTGAAGTTCCCCAGTCCCTCCTGTAGAAAAGCACCCCCACAACATGATGTTGCCACCCCCTTACTTCACGGTTGGGATGGTGTTCTTCGGCTTGCAAGCCTCACCCTTTTTCCTCCAAACATAACGATAGTCATTATGGCCGAACAGTTCTATTTTTTTTTTCTTCATCAGACCAGAGGACATTTCTCCAAAAATTACGATCTTTGTCCCCATGTACAGTTCCGAACCGTAGTCTGGCTTTTTTTATGGCGGTTTTCGAGCAGTGGCTTCTTCCTTGCTGAGTGGCCTTTCAGGTTATGTCAATATAGGACTCGTTTTACTGTGGATATAGATACTTTTGTACCTGTTTCCTCCAGCATCTTCACAAGGTCCTTTGCTGTTGTTCTGGGATTGATTTGCACTTTTCGCACCAAAGTACCTTAATCTCTAGTAGACAGAACGCGTCTCCTTCCTGAGCATGACGGCTGCATGGTCCCATGGTGTTTATACTTGCGTACTATTGTTTGTACAGGTGAACGTGGTACCTTCAGGCATTTGGAAATTGCTCCCAAGGATGAACCAGGCTTGTGGAGGTCTACATTTTTTTCTGAGGTCTTGGCTGATTTCTGTTGATTTTCCCATGATGTCAAGCAAAGAGGCACTGACTTTGAAGGTAGGCATTGAAATGCATCCACAGGTACACCTCCAATTGATTCAAATTATGTCAATTAGCCTATCATAAGCTTCTAAAGCCATGACGTCTATTTCTGGAATTTTTCAAGCTGTTTAGTCAGTCAACCTAGTGTATGTAAACTTCTGACCCACTGGAATTGTGATACAGTGAATGATAAGTGAAATAATCTGTTTGTAAATAATTGTTGGAAAAATGACTTGTCATGCACAAATTATATGTCCTAACCGAATTGCCAAAACTATAGTTTGTTGACAAGAAATTTGTGGAGTGGTTGAAAAACGAGTTTTAATGACTCCAACCTAAGTGTATGTCAACTTCCGAAGTCAACTGTAGTTCCCAAACCACTTGCAAGATGCCTGGTTGAGGCCCATTTCAGACAACCTTTGAATGAGTAGGAAATGGTTGACAGTATCGAAGGCCTTGGACAGGTCTATAAATATGGCAGCGCAGTGATTCCTATTGTCTAAGCAATTTAATATATCATTTAAGACAAGTGCAGCTGCTGAAACGGTACTAAGTCCAGGTGTAAAACCAGACTGGTACACATTAAGAATATAATTTGAAGTTAAAGTTCTTAGCTGAGAGTTTGCCAGTGATTGTAATATCTTTGCAAGGCAATATAGTTTAGAAACTGGGTGGTAGGCATCTAGGTCAGAAGGATCCCCGCCTTTGTAAAGGGGGAGGATATGCGCCGCCTTCCAGATCTTAGGGATAGCCCCAGAAGCTGCAGTAGAAAGGGATCAAGCCAATCAGCACCGGTGGATTGTTGGACATCCACCTTTTGCAAGGCACTTAATACATCATGGAAGTGCATCATTCTATTCTATCTGTTTAGAGGTGAATAAAGGACTCCATCTCGTGGAACTTGAGATATTTTCAGAAACCATCCTTTCAAACAGATGGCCAGCTGAGGCAAAATGCTTATTAAAAGCACCACAGATATGTGTCTGTTATGGGACCAGAGGCTGTCGTAACCTGCTGGGGCACTGAGGAAGTGGATTTGTTGTTTTTATTGTTGTTGATTTGACCACTTTCCAGAATTTAGCTGGATTTCCACCACTCGGATACACAATTCAAGAAGTATGTTGACATTGCTTTTCTAACCAGAATAAGACTTCTATTTCTCAAATGTCTAAAGGACTGCCAGTCAGAGGTAGAATCAGTCAATCTAGCCTTAGCCCAAGCTAACTTTCTTTCATGAAATCTTTATGACAATTGATGCGTGAACCATGGGTTAGATCTGTCCTTTACCCATAATCTTTTATATGGGGCATGGTTATCTGCAACAGAGTTAAACAGAGAGGTAAAACTTTTAAGTTTCTGATCATTAGGCATCTTAGAGGACTCCATGACTCTGCTCTCTGCTCCTGTGTACTGATCATTAGCCTCTTAGACAGGATTTCCTCACACAGGCACATTATAACCCACCCTACCCCATATAACCCATCCTACCCCACATACACCCATCCTACCCCACATACACCCATCCTACCCCACATACACCCACCCTACCCCACATAACATACCCTACCCCATATAACCCCACCCTACCCCACATACACCCACCCGACCCCACATACACCATATAACCCACCCTACCCCATATACACCCACTCTCCCAGCTTTTGGCAGGAGGGGAATAATGCAACCATTAATGTGTCTTTCTATCTTCATGTCTCCAAGCGTGTGGGAGAGGAGGTATGCGGTCCTTTTCACAGCGGGTAAATAACAGTTAATGAAACACTCAGTCTCAGTGGTGGAGCTCTGAGAGAAACCCTCCCTCCAGACTGCTGAGGTGGATGTTTGGACCACTACAATACATTACCTGGTGGGAGACCACCAGCAAACACTACCACTGCCACGCACTAGTGCAGGCCGAATGCCCAGAAAAGGGGATGCATCCCAATTGGCACCCTATTTTCTGTGTAGTGCACTTCCTTTTGACCAGGGCCCATAGCGCTCTGGGCCCGTATCCACAAAGCATCTCAGAAAAGGTCCTAAAGGTCCTTAAAACCTGTTTTAAGACCAAAAAACCTCCCAGCTCAGAGTAGGTTTTAGGATGATGTTAAGACACTACCCAGACTAGCTCTGAGCCAGGAGTAAAATCACCTCAGAAGTTGGTAATCACGACAGTTTGATCGTTATAACGCATGTTGTTGCACGTAGGTCTAGATTATCTCTTTATTCATCGTACAGAAATATTTGTAAAATGTTTTAAATTGAACCTTTATTTAACTAAGCAAGTTAGTTAAAAACAAATTCTTATTTACAATAACGGCCTACCGGGGAACAGGGGGTTTAACTGCCTTGTTCGGGGGCAGAATGACCTTCTTTTTTTTTTTTCTTGTCAGCTTGGAGATTCGATAAAGCAACGTTTCGGTTACTGGCCCCTTGCTCTAACCACGAGGCCACCTGCCACCCCAAATATCAAAACATTCTTTCAACAGCTCCAAAGCAATTGCATGGTTGTGGGGACCACTGACTGTCTTTATTCTATCAACAACACTGCTGGTAACTCTTAACTGTTTAGGACATGAAGTCTCCTAAATATCTGTCGACCAGGTGGGACTCTGAGTAAAGAGGCTTCATGCATAGTTTTTATTTTTTAGCCATAAGAGTAAAATGTCTCTTCTCAGCATTTAGACCAATGTTCTACTCTGAGATGCTGCTATGTGGATACGGTCCCTGGTCAGAAGCAGTGTATTGTATAGAGAACTGGGTCCATTTGGGTTGCAGCTGTATTCATAGTCAACCTAGTGCCCGGAGTCTTCCCTGGTTGACCATATGACCTGACCAGGAACAACTCTGGGCCCTGAGTAATATCATTTTTGGGTCATTGAAATACGCTATATAAAACCCATGTATTATAATTATTAATAGATAACTATGCTATAAAAAACCAATGTATAATAATGATTAAATTACTACGCTATATAAAACCCATGTGTTATAATTATTAATAAATAACTATGTTATATAAAACCCATGTTATAATTATTAATAGATAATTAGTAGGGCCCAGAGTTCTCCTGGCGAGAAATGCACTTAACAAATCAAATGAATGATTTGTATTATTAAGTAGGTTGTTATTATTAAGTCTACTCTCCCTTGCTACCACTAGGGTGTTCTCCTCTGTGGCTGGCTGGGTCAGACTCTGGTTCAGGTCTCACTGGTATTGTAAAGACCAAGTGGCTCGGGTGTTCTCCTCTGTGGCTGGCTGGGTCAGACTCTGGTTCAGGTCTCACTGGTATTGTAAAGACCAAGTGGCTCGGGTGTTCTCCTCTGTGGCTGGCTGGGTCAGACTCTGGTTCAGGTCTCACTGGTGTTGTAAAGACCAAGTGGCTCTGGTGTTCTCCTCTGTGGCTGGCTGGGTCAGACTCTGGTTCAGGTCTCACTGGTGTTGTAAAGACCAAGTGGCTCGGGTGTTCTCCTCTGTGGCTGGCTGGGTCAGACTCTGGTTCAGGTCTCACTGGTGTTGTAAAGACCAAGTGGCTTGGGTGTTCTCCTCTGTGGCTGGCGGGGTCAGACTCTGGTTTAGGCCTCACTGGTGTTGTAAAGACCAAGTGGTAGTATAGTGGTAGTAAATTAATAGCGTTAGTGGTACTATAGTAGTAGTAGTAGTATAGTGGTAGTAAATGAATAGCAGAAGTGGTGCTATAGTGGTAGTGATCGTATAGTGGTACTGTAGTGGTAGTGAATGAATAGTGATAGTTGCACTATTGTGATTATATAGTGGTATTATAGTGGTAGTGAATGAATAGCGGAAGTGATTGTATAGTGGTAGTAAATGAATAGCATCAGTGGCACTATAGTGATTATATAGTGGTACTATAGTGGAAGTAAATGAGTAGTGGTAGTATAGTGGTAGTATAGTGATAGTATATTGGTAGTAAATTAATAGTGATAGTGGTAGTAAATGAATAGTGGTAGTATAGTAAATTAATAGTGATAGTGGTAGTAAATGAATAGTGGTAGTATAGTAAATTAATAGTGATAGTGTTAGTTTAGTGATATTATATTGGTAGTAAATTAATCAAATCGAAGTTTATTTGTCACGTGCACTGAATAAAACAGGTGTAGATCTTACAGTGAAATGCTTACTTACAGGCTCTAACCCAGGGGTGTCAAACTCATTCCACGGAGGGCCTAGTGTCTGCAGGTTTTTGGTTTTTCCTTTCAATAAAGCCCTAGACAACCAGGTGTGGGGAGTTCCTAACTAATTAGTGATGTTAATTCATCAATCAAGTACAAGGGAGGAGCGAAAACCCGCAGACACTCGGCCCTCCGTGGAATGAGTTTGACACCTGTGTCTAACCAATAGTGCAAAAAAGGTGTTAGGTGAACAATAGGTAGGTAAAGAAATAAAACAACAGTAAAAAGACAGGCTATATACAGTAGTGAGGCTATAAAAGTAGCGAGGCTACATACAGACACCGGTTAGTCAGGCTGATTGAGGTAGTATGTACATGTAGATATGGTTAAAGTGACTATGCATATATGATGGACAGAGAGTAGCAGTAGCGTAAAAGAGGGGTTGGCGGGTGGCGGGACACAATGCAGATAGCCCGGTTAGCCAATGTGCTGGAGCACTGGTTGGTCGGCCCAATTTGAGGTAGTATGTACATGAATGTATAGTTAAAGTGACTATGCATATATGATAAACGGAGAGTAGCAGCAGCGTAAAAAGAGGGGTTGGGGGGGCACACAATGCAAATAGTCCGGGTAACCATTTAATTACCTGTTCAGGAGTCTTATGGCTTGGGTGTAAAAACTGTTGAGAAGCCTTTTGGTCCTAGACTTGGCCCTCCGGTACCGCTTGTCATGCGGTAGTAGAGAGAACAGTCTATGACTGGGGTGGCTGGGGTCTTTGACAGTTTTTAGGGCCTTCCTCTGACACCACCTGGTGTAGAGGTCCTGGATGGCAGGCAGCTTAGCCCCAGTGATGTACTGTGCCATATGCACTACTACTCTGTAGTGCCTTGCCGTCAGAGGCCGAGCAATTGCCGTACCAGGCAGTGATGCAACCAGCCAGGATGCTCTCGATGTTGCAGCTGTAGAACCTTTTGACAATCTCAGGACCAATGCCAAATCTTTTTAGTTTCCTCAGGGAGAATAGGCTTTGTCGTGCCCTCTTCATGACTGTCTTGGTGTGTTTGGACCATTCTAGTTTGTTGGTGATGTGGACACCAAGGAACTTGAAGCGCTCAACCTGCTCCACTACAGCCCCGTCGATGAGAATGGGGGTGTGCTCGGTCCTCCTTTTCCTGTAGTCCACAATCATCTTCTTAGTCTTGGTTATGTTGAGGGATAGGTTGTTATTCTGGCACCACACGGCCAGGTCTCTGACCTCCTCCCTATAGGCTGTCTCGTCGCTGTCTGTGATCAGGCCTACCACTGTTGTGTCGTCTGCAAACTTAATGATGGTGTTTGAGTCGTGCCTGGCCATGCAGTCGTGGGTGAACAGGGAGTACAGGAGGGGACTGAGCACGCACCCCTGTGGAGCTCCAGTGTTGCTACCTACCCTTACCACCTGGGGGCGGCCCGTCAGTAAGTCCAGGATCCAGAGGGAGGTGTTTAGTCCCAGGATCCTTAGCTTAGTGATAAGCTTTGAGGGTACTATGGTGTTGAACGCTGAGCTGTAGTCAATGAATAGCATTCTCACATTAGTGCTCCTTTTGTCCAGGTGGGAAAGGGCAGTGTGGAGTGCAATAGAGATTGCATCATCTGTTGTTCTGTTTGGGCGGTATGCAAATTGGAGTTGGTCTAGGGTTTCTGGGATAATGGTGTTGATGTGAGCCATTACCAACCTTTCAAAGCACTTCATGGCTACGGACGTGAGTGCCGGTTGCTTTTGTGTTCTTGGGCACAGGGACTATGGTGGTCTGCTTGAAACATGTTGGTATTACAGACTCAATCAGGGACATGTTGAAAATGTCAGTGAAGACACCTGCCAGTTGGTCAGCACATGCCCGGAGCACACCTCCTGGTAATCCGTCTGGCCCTGCAGCCTTGTGTATGTTGACCTGTTTAAACGTCTTACTCACGTCGGCTACGGAGAGCGTGATCACACAGACGTTCGGAACAGCTGATGCTCTCATGCATGCCTCAGTGTTGCTTGCCTCGAAGCGAGCATAGAAGTGATTTAGCTCGTCTGGTAGGCTCGCGTCACTGGGTAGCTTGCAGTGGTGCTTCCCTTTGTAGTCTGTAATAGTTTGCAAGCCCTGCCACATAAGACGGCGTCGGATCCGGTGTAGTATGATTCAATCTTAGCCCTGTATAGACGCTTTGCCTGTTTGATGGTTCGTTGCAGGGCATAGTAGGATTTCTTGTAAGCTTCCGGGTTAGAGTCCCGCACCTTGATAGCGGCAGCTCTACCCTTTAACTCAGTGCGAATGTTGCCTGTAATCCATGGCTTCTGGTTGGGGTATGTACATACAGTCACTGTGGGGACGACGTCCTCGATGCACTTATTGATAAAGCCAGTGACTGATGTGGTGTAATCCTCAATGCCATCGGAAGAATCCCGTAACATATTCCAGTCTGTGAAAGCAAAACAGTCCTGTAGTTTAGCATCTGCTTCATCTGACCACTTTTTAATAGACCGAGTCACTGGTGCTTCCTGCTTTAATTTTTCCTTGTAAGCAGGAACCAGGAGGATAGAGTTGTGGTCGGATTTACCAAATGGAGGGCGAAGGAGAGCTTTGTTTGCGTCTCGGTGTGTGGAGTACAGGTGATCTAGAATTTTTTTCCCCTCGGGTTGCACATTTGACATGTTGATAGAAATTTGGTAGAACTGATTTAAATTTCCCTGCATTAAAGTCTTCGGTCACTAGGAGCGCCGCCACAGGGTGAGTGGTTTCCTGTTTGCTCATTTCCTTATACAGCTGTCTTAGTGCCAGCATCTGTCTGTGGTGGTAAATAGACAGCCACAAAAAGTACATCTGAAAACTCTCTAGGCAAGTAGTGTGCCCTGCAATTTATCACAATATACTCTACTTCAGGCGAGCAAACTCTAGAGACTTTCTTACATTTCCTGCACCAGCTGTTGTTTACAAATATGCACAGACCACCCCCCACCCCCTCGTCTTACCAGAGTGTGCTGATCTATCTTGCCTGTGCAGCATGTATCCCGCTAGCTGAATATGAATGTTTTCATTCAGCCACGATTCCGTGAAACATAAGATATTACAGTTTTTGATGTCCCGTTGGTAGGATATTCGTGATCGTACCTCGTCTAGTTTATTGTCCAATGATTGCACGTTGGAGAGTAGTATTGACGGTAACGGCAGCTTTCCCAGTCGCCTTTTCCGGGTCCTGACCAGGCATCCGTCTCTTTGTCCTCTGTACCTGCGTCGCTTCCTCTTGCAAATAGCGGGGATGTCGGTCCTGTGGGGTGTTTGGAGAATGTCTTGTTGTAGAAAAAATCTTTGTCTAATCCGAGGTGAGTGATCGCTGTCCTTATATCCAGAAGCTCTTTTTTACCATAAGATACGGTGGCAGAAACATTATGTACAAAATAAGTTACAAATAACGCAAAAAAAAACACATAATAGCACAGTTGGTTGGCCGCCCGTAAAACTGCTGCCATTTCTTCCGGCGCCATTTAGTTGAATAGGTGATGTTAATTTACAGCTTCAGGCTGCATGGCCAGCCTCATTTCACATCTACAGTGATGTGCAATGTTTGGTTTCAGTTCCACAGCTGAACATGACGGCTCCCCAGCTGAACATGACGGCTCCACAGCTGAATATGACGGCTCCCCAGCTGAACATGACGGCACCACAGCTGAATATGACGGCTCCACAGCTGAACATGACGGCTCCCCAGCTGAACATGACGGCTCCACAGCTGAATATGACGGCTCCCCAGCTGAACATGACGGCTCCACAGCTGAATATGACGGCTCCCCAGCTGAACATGACGGCTCCACAGCTGAATATGACGGCTCCACAGCTGAACATGACGGCTCCACAGCTGAATATGACGGCTCCACAGCTGAATATGACGGCTCCCCAGCTGAACATGACGGCTCCACAGCTGAATATGACGGCTCCCCAGCTGAACATGACGGCTCCACAGCTGAATATGACGGCTCCACAGCTGAACATGACGGCTCCACAGCTGAACATGACGGCTCCCCAGCTGAACAGGACGGCTCCCCAGCTGAACAGGACGGCTCCCCAGCTGAACAGGACGGCTCCCCAGCTGAACAGGACGGCTCCCCAGCTGAACAGGACGGCTCCCCAGCTGAACAGGACGGCTCCCCAGCTGAACAGGACGGCTCCCCAGCTGAACAGGACGGCTCCACAGCTGAACATGACGGCTCCACAGCTGAACATGACGGCACCACAGCTGAACATGACGGCACCACAGCTGAACATGACGGCACCACAGCTGAACATGACGGCACCACAGCTGAATATGACGGCACCACAGCTGAATATGACGGCTCCCCGGCTGAATATGACGGCTCCACAGCTGAATATGACGGCACCACAGCTGAATATGACGGCTCCACAGCTGAATATGACGGCACCACAGCTGAATATGACGGCACCACAGCTGAATATGACGGCACCACAGCTGAATATGACGGCACCACAGCTGAATATGACGGCACCACAGCTGAATATGACGGCACCACAGCTGAATATGACGGCACCACAGCTGAATATGACGGCACCACAGCTGAATATGACGGCTCCACAGCTGAATATGACGGCACCACAGCTGAATATGACGGCACCACAGCTGAATATGACGGCACCACAGCTGAATATGACGGCACCACAGCTGAATATGACGGCTCCACAGCTGAATATGACGGCTCCACAGCTGAATATGACGGCACCACAGCTGAATATGACGGCACCACAGCTGAATATGACGGCACCACAGCTGAATATGACGGCACCACAGCTGAATATGACGGCTCCCCAGCTGAATATGACGGCTCCCCAGCTGAATATGACGGCACCACAGCTGAATATGACGGCACCACAGCTGAATATGACGGCACCACAGCTGAATATGACGGCACCACAGCTGAATATGACGGCTCCCCAGCTGAATATGACGGCACCACAGCTGAATATGACGGCACCACAGCTGAATATGACGGCTCCCCAGCTGAATATGACGGCTCCCCAGCTGAATATGACGGCTCCACAGCTGAATATGACGGCTCCACAGCTGAATATGACGGCACCACAGCTGAATATGGGTCGTAGAAGAGTCGACTTGAGTAACTGGGATATGTGTTTGTTTTTCCCTACTAAACAACATAGGCCTAGTTGAATGTACTGTCTGTAAGTCACTCTGGATAAGAGTGTCTGATTAACACTTTAGCCTACTCTGAATGAACATAAAGGCAAGCTTTAAGAGACCTATAGCCTATAGGATTTATTAGAGGCCGGATGGAATCATGGCAGTGAAGAGGGTTTCCTAATAAGACTGGTGGTGCATCTGTCAGCCATTACCCCAGCACGGCTTCGACGTGTGTTTGTGTGAACACTGTATGTGTGTGTGAACACTGTATGTGTGTGTGAACACTGTATGTGTGTGTGAACACTGTATGTGTGTGTGAACACTATGTGTGTGTGAACACTGTGTGTGTGTGAACACTGTGTGCATGCGTGCGTGTTTGCATGTGTTAGAGAGAGCGTTGTACTCTTACCACTATGTCTATCCACACACAGCCCAACTCCTCTGACCAGACCCACTGTCCACTTTCACCATTCTGTACACACAGCCCGCAGGACCTCAGATGGGAAGATGGGGCGAAGGTAGTAGGGTGTGTTTTGGTGCAGATAACACGTACCTAGCTAGTGTTGTCCATGGACAACATTTGGCCCCGTAGAATTACATAAAGAACACTTCATTGAATAAGATCTCTATGTTGGACCCACCCAAAGTGAACGCTCTCAGGAAAAGCTGCAGAAGTGGTTTTTATGAGGGGTCACAAGTCAGATCTAGTGTAAATCTGGGGCAACACCTCAGTGGGAGAGCTTTGAAGACATGCTTCTGCTTTATAAGAATAAGTCAGTGTGACTTCAGGCGGATACCAGGGTGTGTTTTGGTACACACATAACACGTTGCTACTTGCTTTGCTCGTTTACTTGAACATGGAAAAGGCTTGACTATGTGATCTAAAGACCCTCAGACTGCACTTTAGCGTTATCTATTGATTAGATAAGCCAGCGAGGCGAACACCATACGCAGTGTCATTATATTAATACAGTCTGAATCAGGTTGTTTCGTGCAGGGCTGGAACAAAAGCCTGCCCACACACTCCTATAGTTCTGAAGAACCCTTCCCCTAAAGGCTGTGGTTGCTTGGCTGTGTTCCAAATGGCCTGTAGGCTGAGCCCTATGGGCCCTGGTCAAAAGTAGTGCACGATATACTGAATAGAGTGCCATTTGGGATATAACCTTTGACCCTTGGGGCCACATGCTGCCAGTGTTTCTCTTCTTGGCCACGGGGGGGCAGCACTTTCCCATAGCCCAGACCAGGCAGAGGCAAGGCAGGCACTAGGTAGGCAGGCAGGCACAGCTGGTAAGTGGCAGACACGGGGTGGTTTTATGGGGCATCTCCCCACTCCCACATGGCATGGCAGTGGGGAGGCTGTTTGAAGTTGGGCCTGGTTCACCTCAGGGTGTGAAGGGAGAGAGGGAGAGATGGAGGAAGGGAGAGAGAGAGCGAGGGAGGGAGGTTGTCCATTGTTTGGCAGCACTGCCGAGCCGAGCCAAACGTCTGGAGCACAGCATGGGAAAGCACAGTGTGTGTGGAGTGTCTGGCACTATGGGCAATATGGTGGCTGCAGTAAGGAAGAGGCTGCGTAGTTGAATCAGATCAGAAGACTTATGAGAAAGCCAGTGCCATGGAAGACTTCATTAAATACGTTGTATAGCCTAGATTAGACCCAGCCTTCTTTGTTGTGAGTTTTTAATAAAAAGCTAATTTATCTAGTTTGTTGATGAGATGTGAGAGAGGGGTTTGGATACGAGGTGGTTTGTGGACGATCTCCAGCGGAGCTTAGCTTGAGGACGACGACTAGTCTAGACAGCGCCCATGACATCATTTGTTAAACATCATCACACTAGCTAGCTACTGTTGGTTTGGTGAGAGTGACACACACCCAGTCCGCACACACAACCACTCCTGCCTCTCTTGACCCCATGCAATTGTTATGAAGACTGTGTAGTGGCACCTTTGTGGCTGTGTGTGTGTCATGTCTGCTGTTATATGATTAGGCTAACCTCTCTCTATCTCCACCTCTCTCTATCTCCACCTCTCTCTATCTCCACCTCTCTCTCTCTCCACCTCTCTCTCTCTCCACCTCTCTCTCCCTCCACCTCTCTCTCCCTCCACCTCTCTCTCCCTCCACCTCTCTCTCCCTCCACCTCTCTCTCCCTCCACCTCTCTCTCCCCTCTGTCTCTCGTCAGACACAGATCCTCGTCAGTTGGAGAAGCAGGAGCAGCAGCAGCCCACATATGTTGCCCTCAGCTACATCAACAGGTGAGCAGGCTACTAGCCTAACCTATCCTTAACAAAAATATGAATGCAACAATTTCAAAGATTTTGCTGAGTTACAGTTCATTAAAAGAAAATCAGTCAATTTAAATAAATAAATTAGGCCCTAATCTATGGATTTTACGTGACTGGGCAGGAGCGCAGCCATGGGTAGGCCCACCCAATGGACCCAGGGCCAGCCAATCAGAATGAGTTTTTCCCCACAAAAGGGCTTTATTACAGACAGAAATACTCCTGATGAATACTATTTGTTCAGTGTATATATCAATCAGACCTTGAACCATGTCTCAAAGGATCATGGTCATGAAATCCCTAATGGTATTCTTATGGTTCAGTGTAAACTGTCCTAACTCTGGCCAGAAAAGGCATGAATGACCAAATGTCATGAGTAAACAGTAGATGAAACAGTTACTTATGTCAGTATGACCGTTTGGAGGTTTGAGGTCTAAGTCCATGCAACAGTAGAGGCGTGACAGAGGTAAGAACATGCCTTCAGTTCACTCAACAGCTCGTCTGAAATGTCACCAATGGTGCTATCCAATAGGATCCTTTTCTATGGCACAACTGGTTGGTACGTTGTCAAGAAGGGCGGCCACGTGTGTTTGTGATCAGAATACCTCTGGTTGGAGCCCAGTAAGGGGACAGGGACAGTGGAGGAAGAAAAGCTTTTAGCAGCGAACTGACGTCGGTTTCATAGGGCCATGCACTTCAGCTTCCGAGGGAATCTGGTGTGTGTGTCTCTTAGTTCCACTAGCAACTTCCATCTAGCAGCAGTCAGCCTCATCTGGTGGATAAGTCCGTTTAATTGTGTTAGCGTTGGGTAATAGGATGTTATATAGCCCTGGGTCCTACATTACTAGACCAAGATGACATTTCAATCTCATCCCAGTTCTCCATTCAATCACCATATCAAAGAGGTTTAAAAGGGCTGAGGCACTCTGAGGCAGCAGTGTAACTGTATAATAGAGGGGCCAGCTACCGCTGTCTGTCTCCCTGTCTTTAGACACACATCTTGATGTGGTTTCAGCTTTCATCTGTTCATTTCACTTCTGCTTTAACAGTGTCTGTGTGAACATTTCATTTTTATGACTTACGTTTACAGAATACTTTACAATGTAACCATGTTTGGTCAGAGATATAGGCCTTCTGTTAAACATGAAGTTTGGTCAGAGATATAGGCCTTCTGTTAAACATGAAGTTTGGTCAGAGATATAGGCCTTCTGTTAAACATGAAGTTTGGTCAGAGATACAGGCCTTCTGTTAAACATGAAGTTTGGTCAGAGATATAGGCCTTCTGTTAAACATGAAGTTTGGTCAGAGATACAGGCCTTCTGTTAAACATGAAGTTTGGTCAGAGATATAGGCCTTCTGTTAAACATGAAGTTTGGTCAGAGATATAGGCCTTCTGTTAAACATGAAGTTTGGTCAGAGATACAGGCCTTCTGTTAAACATGAAGTTTGGTCAGAGATACAGGCCTTCTGTTAAACATGAAGTTTGGTCAGAGATATAGGCCTTCTGTTAAACATGAAGTTTGGTCAGAGATATAGGCCTTCTGTTAAACATGAAGTTTGGTCAGAGATATAGGCCTTCTGTTAAACATGAAGTTTGGTCAGAGATATAGGCCTTCTGTTAAACATGAAGTTTGGTCAGAGATATAGGCCTTCTGTTAAACATGAAGTTTGGTCAGAGATATAGGCCTTCTGTTAAACATGAAGTTTGGTCAGAGATATAGGCCTTCTGTTAAACATGGGAGTGGTTTCAATGAATGATAGACTCAGAGCATATGTTGTACAGTGACTTCAGCGATATAAGTTTGTAACGGAGGAAGTTCTGTGAACAACCACGCTGGGATGATGATACTAACCTTGCCTAAGATCTGACTTATGTTAACTCCCTGAGCTAATAGCTAGGCTTTAGCCCAGCAGG
Source organism: Salvelinus fontinalis (assembly GCF_029448725.1). NCBI lineage: Eukaryota > Metazoa > Chordata > Actinopteri > Salmoniformes > Salmonidae > Salvelinus > Salvelinus fontinalis. The sequence continues at coordinate 3,847,607 of NC_074702.1, read as the reverse complement.
CTAGCACAGCCTTGTGGCGTGCAAACCGAGTCGGTCATATAGGACGTGTGGTTGTGTGTCCTCATCCCTCTCTCTCTGGACCCTCCCTTGCCCCAGGTTTATGACAGAGGCAGCGCGTCGGGAGCAGCCTGAGAGGCTGAAGAGGAAGGTGCACCCCAAGCTGTCTCAGTCTCTGACGGGCAGTCTGCCTCGTAGCAGTAACGTCTCCACTCCTCCCAGACGCAGCAGTGGGAACCTCACCCCGCCTGTCACTCCTCCCATCACACCCTCCTCCTCCTTCCGTAGCAGCACTCCTACAGGTAGGTTACCGTGACAACAGAGTACAGCACCGTCATCTAGGAGGCAGGCGTCAGTAGTTTGGAATATGGATTATGTCACTTCATTGTCCCATATTTTGGTTTGGATCAGGAAATGCCTCTTAAGTTTCAGGAGAGGACATGGAGGTAATTCAGGGAAGATGGGTGCTGTAATGTCTCACAGTAGGGTCCTTAGAGAAGCATAGAGGGTTGACTCTCACAGTCAGTTGGTATAGTCATACACAGGGAAGGTACAGGGCTTATTTAATCAGAATCTCATCATTTTAAGTTGCCATGGTATTTGCTTACTTGTGTTCTTTGTTTGTGTCTTTCCCATGTTGCCACTTAGTGAGATATGCTGGGTTTTTCTCTCCTAGTTGCTGCCCCTTGTCTCTTTGGTTCTTGTGGTTGTGGAGCCAAATCTTATTTTGCATTGCCTTAACCCTGGGACCTTGTGAAACGGGCTAAATTCTTTCCCACAAAACAGCATTTTTTCCAGTTTCTCCACAAACTTGGGCTCAGTAACAAGGCAACAGTAGAACCCTGTGGGAACCCAACAGCCAGAACACATGTGGACGGCTTGAGTCTGAATCTGTCTCGGCACATCAGCCAGTCCCAAACCCTTGAGGCTAGGATGCCCAAGCCAGTCATAGGATACGTCCCAAATGGCAGTCTACTATAGTGCACTATGGGCCCTGGTCAAAACTAGTGCATTATATAGGGAATAAGGTACCATTTGGGACTCAGCCTTAGTCATTAACTGTGCTTGAATCAGAGCAGAGTACTGGAGCTGCTGAAATAGGAGTATTACTCTAATTGTTTATGGACGGCAGTAGGCACGTTTTATGACAAATCGTATTCTGATGGGTGTTGTGCACGTACCTGTGTCTGTATGTGTTTCTCCCCTTCAGGCAGTGAGTATGATGAAGAGGAGGTGGACTATGAGGAGTCAGACAGTGGTGAGTCCTGGACCACAGAGAGTGCCATCAGCTCAGAGTCTATCCTCAGCTCCATGTGTATGAATGGAGGAGAGGAGAAACCCTTCGCCTGCCCTGTGCCTGGCTGCAAGAAGAGATACAAGGTGGGCCAACCACACTCAGTCCATGAATCAATACCATGTGTAAATGCTCTGACATGTGATCAGATGATTGCAACCAGATAATACAAGACGCATGTTATTACCGAGTGTAAATGGGGTCTCATATCCTCTCCCTTGCACTGCCCCATGAATAGAGCCAGGGCTATTCCTGACCACGTGACATGTCCAGGAAAAACCTCAAACAGCTTTTAACTAGAGCCCTGAGTTAAACTAAGAGCTGGAGTGTTTATTCATCAGGTCATGTGGTCAGGAAAGTATCCTGTCTCTACCTACCTGTCTGTAATATTGGCTAGATACAGAGTCTATGCTTTCTGTTTGAGTGACTGCTTCTCATAAGACTCCAAATGAAAACCATCATTTACCCAAGATGTTGGTTTGGTCCTAAACAGACCAAGGCTCTGCATGCAGATAAAGCAACACCTCACGGCACAACGCCTCCCCTATTTGACCCAGATAGTTTGTGTGTATCTACTTATATATAGGCCACGTCTGCCTTTTGTAAATTGATGTAGTTCTGTCCTTGAGCTGTTCTTGTCTATTAATGTTCTGTATTATGTCATGTTTTGTGTGGACCTCAGGAAGAGTAGCAGCTGCTATGTGATGTCTATATAACATCCCAGTTCAAACGGACGTCAAACACCTCCATGGGGTTCCTGCTGTTGAGGAAACACAGTTTTACAGGATGTCAACATCTTGAAATGCATACATCCACGTCCACTGCAGTGATTTAGGGAGTTTTTACAGGATGTTCCATTCCCATCTGGTTTGGCTGTGTGTCCGGGAGAAATGGAGCTCAGCTTGAGAAAATGGAATTGCTGACGTGAATGACAGGATTATGGCTGATGACACAGTTAGTAGTAGACTCTAGACCGCGTGTCAAACTCATTCCACGGAGGGCCGAGTGTCTGAGGGTTTTCCCTCCACCCTTGTCCTCCCCCCACCTGATTGTCTAGGTCTTATTTGAAAGGAAAAAAATAACACCTGCAGACACCCCTGCTGTACAAGAAACATGATATATAGTTAGTAGTGTACTCTAGGCTGTACAAGAAACATGATATATAGTGGACTCTAGGCTGTACAAGAAACATGATATATAGTTAGTAGTGTACTCTAGGCTGTACAAGAAACATGATATATAGTTAGTAGTGTACTCTAGGCTGTACAAGAAACATGATATATAGTGGACTCTAGGCTGTACAAGAAACATGATATATAGTTAGTAGTGTACTCTAGGCTGTACAAGAAACATGATATATAGTTAGTAGACTCTAGGCTGTACAAGAAACATGATATATAGTTAGTAGTGGACTCTAGGCTGTACAAGAAACATGATATATAGTTAGTAGTGGACTCTAGGCTGTACAAGAAACATGATATATAGTTAGTAGTAGACTCTAGGCTGTACAAGAAACATGATATATAGTTAGTAGACTCTAGGCTGTACAAGAAACATGATATATAGTTAGTAGTAGACTAGGCTGTACAAGAAACATGATATATAGTTAGTAGTAGACTAGGCTGTACAAGAAACATGATATATAGTTAGTAGTAGACTCTAGGCTGTACAAGAAACATGATATATAGTTAGTAGTAGACTAGGCTGTACAAGAAACATGATATATAGTTAGTAGTAGACTCTAGGCTGTACAAGAAACATGATATATAGTTAGTAGTAGACTCTAGGCTGTACAAGAAACATGATATATAGTTAGTAGTAGACTCTAGGCTGTACAAGAAACATGATATATAGTTAGTAGACTCTAGGCTGTACAAGAAACATGATATATAGTTAGTAGTAGACTCTAGGCTGTACAAGAAACATGATATATAGTTAGTAGTGGACTCTAGGCTGTACAAGAAACATGATATATAGTTAGTAGTGTACTCTAGGCTGTACAAGAAACATGATATATAGTTAGTAGTGGACTCTAGGCTGTACAAGAAACATGATATATAGTTAGTAGTGGACTCTAGGCTGTACAAGAAACATGATATATAGTTAGTAGTGGACTCTAGGCTGTACAAGAAACATGATATATAGTTAGTAGTGTACTCTAGGCTGTACAAGAAACATGATATATAGTTAGTAGTGTACTCTAGGCTGTACAAGAAACATGATATATAGTTAGTAGTGGACTCTAGACTGTACAAGAAACATGATATATAGTTAGTAGACTCTAGGCTGTACAAGAAACATGATATATAGTTAGTAGTGGACTCTAGGCTGTACAAGAAACATGATATATAGTTAGTAGTGGACTCTAGGCTGTACAAGAAACATGATATATAGTTAGTAGTGGACTCTAGGCTGTACAAGAAACATGATATATAGTTAGTAGTGGACTCTAGGCTGTACAAGAAACATGATATATAGTTAGTAGTGTACTCTAGGCTGTACAAGAAACATGATATATAGTTAGTAGTGGACTCTAGGCTGTACAAGAAACATGATATATAGTTAGTAGTGGACTCTAGGCTGTACAAGAAACATGATATATAGTTAGTAGTAGACTCTAGGCTGTACAAGAAACATGATATATAGTGGACTCTAGGCTGTACAAGAAACATGATATATAGTTAGTAGTAGACTCTAGGCTGTACAAGAAACATGATATATAGTTAGTAGACTCTAGGCTGTACAAGAAACATGATATATAGTTAGTAGTAGACTCTAGGCTGTACAAGAAACATGATATATAGTTAGTAGTAGACTCTAGGCTGTACAAGAAACATGATATATAGTTAGTAGTGTACTCTAGGCTGTACAAGAAACATGATATATAGTTAATAGTAGACTATAGGCTGTACAAGAAACATGATATATAGTGGACTCTAGGCTGTACAAGAAACATGATATATAGTTAGTAGACTCTAGGCTGTACAAGAAACATGATATATAGTTAGTAGTAGACTCTAGGCTGTACAAGAAACATGATATATAGTTAGTAGTAGACTCTAGGCTGTACAAGAAACATGATATATAGTTAGTAGTGTACTCTAGGCTGTACAAGAAACATGATATATAGTTAGTAGTAGACTCTAGGCTGTACAAGAAACATGATATATAGTGGACTCTAGGCTGTACAAGAAACATGATATATAGTTAGTAGTGGACTCTAGGCTGTACAAGAAACATGATATATAGTTAGTAGTAGACTCTAGACTGTACAAGAAACATGATATATAGTTAGTAGACTCTAGGCTGTACAAGAAACATGATATATAGTTAGTAGTGTACTCTAGGCTGTACAATAAACATGATATATAGTTAGTAGTGTACTCTAGGCTGTACAAGAAACATGATATATAGTTAGTAGTAGACTCTAGGCTGTACAAGAAACATGATATATAGTTAGTAGTAGACTCTAGGCTGTACAAGAAACATGATATATAGTTAGTAGTAGACTCTAGGCTGTACAAGAAACATGATATATAGTTAGTAGTGGACTCTAGGCTGTACAAGAAACATGATATATAGTTAGTAGTGTACTCTAGGCTGTACAAGAAACATGATATATAGTTAGTAGTGGACTCTAGGCTGTACAAGAAACATGATATATAGTTAGTAGTAGACTCTAGGCTGTACAAGAAACATGATATATAGTTAGTAGACTCTAGGCTGTACAAGAAACATGATATATAGTTAGTAGACTCTAGGCTGTACAAGAAACATGATATATAGTTAGTAGTAGACTCTAGGCTGTACAAGAAACATGATATATAGTTAGTAGTGTACTCTAGGCTGTACAAGAAACATGATATATAGTTAGTAGTAGACTCTAGGCTGTACAAGAAACATGATATATAGTTAGTAGTGTACTCTAGGCTGTACAAGAAACATGATATATAGTTAGTAGTAGACTCTAGGCTGTACAAGAAACATGATATATAGTTAGTAGTAGACTCTAGGCTGTACAAGAAACATGATATATAGTTAGTAGTGTACTCTAGGCTGTACAAGAAACATGATATATAGTTAGTAGTGTACTCTAGGCTGTACAAGAAACATGATATATAGTTAGTAGTAGACTCTAGGCTGTACAAGAAACATGATATATAGTTAGTAGTGTACTCTAGGCTGTACAAGAAACATGATATATAGTTAGTAGTAGACTCTAGGCTGTACAAGAAACATGATATATAGTTAGTAGTGTACTCTAGGCTGTACAAGAAACATGATATATAGTTAGTAGTGGACTCTAGGCTGTACAAGAAACATGATATATAGTTAGTAGTGGACTCTAGGCTGTACAAGAAACATGATATATAGTTAGTAGTGTACTCTAGGCTGTACAAGAAACATGATATATAGTTAGTAGTAGACTAGGCTGTACAAGAAACATGATATATAGTTAGTAGTGTACTCTAGGCTGTACAAGAAACATGATATATAGTTAGTAGTAGACTCTAGGCTGTACAAGAAACATGATATATAGTTAGTAGTAGACTCTAGGCTGTACAAGAAACATGATATATAGTTAGTAGTGGACTCTAGGCTGTACAAGAAACATGATATATAGTTAGTAGTGTACTCTAGGCTGTACAAGAAACATGATATATAGTTAGTAGTGGACTCTAGGCTGTACAAGAAACATGATATATAGTTAGTAGTGGACTCTAGGCTGTACAAGAAACATGATATATAGTTAGTAGTAGACTCTAGGCTGTACAAGAAACATGATATATAGTTAGTAGACTCTAGGCTGTACAAGAAACATGATATATAGTTAGTAGTAGACTCTAGGCTGTACAAGAAACATGATATATAGTTAGTAGTAGACTCTAGGCTGTACAAGAAACATGATATATAGTTAGTAGTGTACTCTAGGCTGTACAAGAAACATGATATATAGTTAGTAGTAGACTCTAGGCTGTACAAGAAACATGATATATAGTGGACTCTAGGCTGTACAAGAAACATGATATATAGTTAGTAGTGGACTCTAGGCTGTACAAGAAACATGATATATAGTTAGTAGTAGACTCTAGACTGTACAAGAAACATGATATATAGTTAGTAGACTCTAGGCTGTACAAGAAACATGATATATAGTTAGTAGTGTACTCTAGGCTGTACAATAAACATGATATATAGTTAGTAGTGTACTCTAGGCTGTACAAGAAACATGATATATAGTTAGTAGTAGACTCTAGGCTGTACAAGAAACATGATATATAGTTAGTAGTAGACTCTAGGCTGTACAAGAAACATGATATATAGTTAGTAGTAGACTCTAGGCTGTACAAGAAACATGATATATAGTTAGTAGTGGACTCTAGGCTGTACAAGAAACATGATATATAGTTAGTAGTGTACTCTAGGCTGTACAAGAAACATGATATATAGTTAGTAGTGGACTCTAGGCTGTACAAGAAACATGATATATAGTTAGTAGTGGACTCTAGGCTGTACAAGAAACATGATATATAGTTAGTAGACTCTAGGCTGTACAAGAAACATGATATATAGTTAGTAGACTCTAGGCTGTACAAGAAACATGATATATAGTTAGTAGACTCTAGGCTGTACAAGAAACATGATATATAGTTAGTAGTAGACTCTAGGCTGTACAAGAAACATGATATATAGTTAGTAGTGTACTCTAGGCTGTACAAGAAACATGATATATAGTTAGTAGTAGACTAGGCTGTACAAGAAACATGATATATAGTTAGTAGTGTACTCTAGGCTGTACAAGAAACATGATATATAGTTAGTAGTAGACTCTAGGCTGTACAAGAAACATGATATATAGTTAGTAGTAGACTCTAGGCTGTACAAGAAACATGATATATAGTTAGTAGTGTACTCTAGGCTGTACAAGAAACATGATATATAGTTAGTAGTGTACTCTAGGCTGTACAAGAAACATGATATATAGTTAGTAGTAGACTCTAGGCTGTACAAGAAACATGATATATAGTTAGTAGTGTACTCTAGGCTGTACAAGAAACATGATATATAGTTAGTAGTAGACTCTAGGCTGTACAAGAAACATGATATATAGTTAGTAGTGGACTCTAGGCTGTACAAGAAACATGATATATAGTTAGTAGTGGACTCTAGGCTGTACAAGAAACATGATATATAGTTAGTAGTGTACTCTAGGCTGTACAAGAAACATGATATATAGTTAGTAGTAGACTAGGCTGTACAAGAAACATGATATATAGTTAGTAGTGTACTCTAGGCTGTACAAGAAACATGATATATAGTTAGTAGTAGACTCTAGGCTGTACAAGAAACATGATATATAGTTAGTAGTAGACTCTAGGCTGTACAAGAAACATGATATATAGTTAGTAGTGGACTCTAGGCTGTACAAGAAACATGATATATAGTTAGTAGTGTACTCTAGGCTGTACAAGAAACATGATATATAGTTAGTAGTGGACTCTAGGCTGTACAAGAAACATGATATATAGTTAGTAGTAGACTCTAGGCTGTACAAGAAACATGATATATAGTTAGTAGTAGACTCTAGACTGTACAAGAAACATGATATATAGTTAGTAGTAGACTCTAGGCTGTACAAGAAACATGATATATAGTGGACTCTAGGCTGTACAAGAAACATGATATATAGTTAGTAGACTCTAGGCTGTACAAGAAACATGATATATAGTTAGTAGTAGACTCTAGGCTGTACAAGAAACATGATATATAGTTAGTAGTGTACTCTAGGCTGTACAAGAAACATGATATATAGTTAGTAGTGTACTCTAGGCTGTACAAGAAACATGATATATAGTTAGTAGTGTACTCTAGGCTGTACAAGAAACATGATATATAGTTAGTAGTAGACTCTAGGCTGTACAAGAAACATGATATATAGTGGACTCTAGGCTGTACAAGAAACATGATATATAGTTAGTAGTGGACTCTAGGCTGTACAAGAAACATGATATATAGTTAGTAGTGGACTCTAGGCTGTACAAGAAACATGATATATAGTTAGTAGTGTACTCTAGGCTGTACAAGAAACATGATATATAGTTAGTAGTGTACTCTAGGCTGTACAAGAAACATGATATATAGTTAGTAGTGTACTCTAGGCTGTACAAGAAACATGATATATAGTTAGTAGTGGACTCTAGGCTGTACAAGAAACATGATATATAGTTAGTAGTGTACTCTAGGCTGTACAATAAACATGATATATAGTTAGTAGTAGACTCTAGGCTGTACAAGAAACATGATATATAGTTAGTAGTAGACTCTAGACTGTACAAGAAACATGATATATAGTTAGTAGTAGACTCTAGGCTGTACAAGAAACATGATATATAGTGGACTCTAGGCTGTACAAGAAACATGATATATAGTTAGTAGTGGACTCTAGGCTGTACAAGAAACATGATATATAGTTAGTAGTAGACTCTAGGCTGTACAAGAAACATGATATATAGTGGACTCTAGGCTGTACAAGAAACATGATATATAGTTAGTAGTGGACTCTAGGCTGTACAAGAAACATGATATATAGTTAGTAGTAGACTCTAGACTGTACAAGAAACATGATATATAGTTAGTAGACTCTAGGCTGTACAAGAAACATGATATATAGTTAGTAGTGGACTCTAGGCTGTACAATAAACATGATATATAGTTAGTAGTGTACTCTAGGCTGTACAAGAAACATGATATATAGTTAGTAGTAGACTCTAGGCTGTACAAGAAACATGATATATAGTTAGTAGACTCTAGGCTGTACAAGAAACATGATATATAGTTAGTAGTAGACTCTAGGCTGTACAAGAAACATGATATATAGTTAGTAGTGTACTCTAGGCTGTACAAGAAACATGATATATACTTAGTAGTGTACTCTAGGCTGTACAAGAAACATGATATATAGTTAGTAGTGTACTCTAGGCTGTACAAGAAACATGATATATAGTTAGTAGTAGACTCTAGGCTGTACAAGAAACATGATATATAGTGGACTCTAGGCTGTACAAGAAACATGATATATAGTTAGTAGTGGACTCTAGGCTGTACAAGAAACATGATATATAGTTAGTAGTAGACTCTAGACTGTACAAGAAACATGATATATAGTTAGTAGACTCTAGGCTGTACAAGAAACATGATATATAGTTAGTAGTGTACTCTAGGCTGAACAATAAACATGATATATAGTTAGTAGTGTACTCTAGGCTGTACAAGAAACATGATATATAGTTAGTAGTAGACTCTAGGCTGTACAAGAAACATGATATATAGTTAGTAGACTCTAGGCTGTACAAGAAACATGATATATAGTTAGTAGTGTACTCTAGGCTGTACAAGAAACATGATATATAGTTAGTAGTGGACTCTAGGCTGTACAAGAAACATGATATATAGTTAGTAGTGTACTCTAGGCTGTACAAGAAACATGATATATAGTTAGTAGTGGACTCTAGGCTGTACAAGAAACATGATATATAGTTAGTAGTGGACTCTAGGCTGTACAAGAAACATGATATATAGTTAGTAGTGGACTCTAGGCTGTACAAGAAACATGATATATAGTTAGTAGTGGACTCTAGGCTGTACAAGAAACATGATATATAGTTAGTAGTGGACTCTAGGCTGTACAAGAAACATGATATATAGTTAGTAGTGGACTCTAGGCTGTACAAGAAACATGATATATAGTTAGTAGTGTACTCTAGGCTGTACAAGAAACATGATATATAGTTAGTAGTGGACTCTAGGCTGTACAAGAAACATGATATATAGTTAGTAGTGGACTCTAGGCTGTACAAGAAACATGATATATAGTTAGTAGTGGACTCTAGGCTGTACAAGAAACATGATATATAGTTAGTAGTGGACTCTAGGCTGTACAAGAAACATGATATATAGTTAGTAGTGGACTCTAGGCTGTACAAGAAACATGATATATAGTTAGTAGTGGACTCTAGGCTGTACAAGAAACATGATATATAGTTAGTAGTAGACTCTAGACTGTACAAGAAACATGATATATAGTTAGTAGTAGACTCTAGACTGTACAAGAAACATGATATATAGTTAGTAGTAGACTCTAGGCTGTACAATGAACATGATATATAGTTAGTAGTGGAATCTAGACTGTACAAGAAACATGATATATAGTTAGTAGTAGACTCTAGGCTGTACAATAAACATGATATATAGTTAGTGGACTCTAGGCTGTACAATAAACATGATATATAGTTAGTAGACTCTAGGCTGTACAATAAACATGATATATAGTTAGTAGTGGACTCTAGGCTGTACAAGAAACATGATATATAGTTAGTAGTGGACTCTAGGCTGTACAAGAAACATGATATATAGTTAGTAGTAGACTCTAGACTGTACAAGAAACATGATATATAGTTAGTAGTAGACTCTACCAGGGGTGTCAAACTCATTCCACGGAGGGCCTTGTGTCTGCAGGTTTTTGGTTTTTCCTTTCAATAAAGCCCTAGACAACCAGGTGTGGGGAGTTCCTAACTAATTAGTGATGTTAATTCATCAATCAAGTACAAGGGAGGAACGAAAACCCGCAGACACTCGGCCCTCCGTGGAATGAGTTTGACACCTGTGCTCTAGACTGTACAAGAAACATGATATATAGTTAGTAGTAGACTCTAGGCTGTACAATAAACATGATATATAGTTAGTAGTGGAATCTAGACTGTACAAGAAACATGATATATAGTTAGTAGTAGACTCTAGGCTGTACAAGAAACATGATATATACAGTACCAGTCAAAAATTTGGACACACCTACTCATTTAAGGGTTTTTCTTTAATTTTACTATTCTCTACATTGTAGAATAATAGTGGAAACATCAAAACTATCAAATAACACAAATGGAATCATGTAGTAGCCAAAAAAGTGTTAAACAAATCAAAATATATTTGAGATTCTTCAAAGTAGTCACCCTTTGCCTTGAATACAGCTTTGTACACTCTTGGCATTCTCTCAACCAGCTTAGTGGAACAGTATCAAATACATCAATCACATGGTTTCCAGGTGTTTGATGCCATTCCATTTCCTCCGTTCCAGCCATTATTATAAGCCGTCCTCTCCTCAGCAGCCTCCTATGAACTCAATATACTTTAAAATGAGTAAAACCATTTTGAAACTGCGTAGAAATTATATTGTACCTATATTCATACAGTATCTTGACTGTGTCCAGCTCACTGATAATCACTACATTCATACAGTATATTGACTGTGTCCAGCTCACTGATAATCACTATATTCATACAGTATCTTGACTGTGTCCAGCTCACTGATAATCACTACATTCATATACAGTATCTTGACTGTGTCCAGCTCACTGATAATCACTACATTCATATACAGTATCTTGACTGTGTCCAGCTCACTGATAATCACTCAAATGAAAGCTAGACAGTCGGGGGGGCATAAAAAATATAGGACAATTGTTTAGCAAATTTTTACAGAGAGGAAATATATTTTCAGTGCAGTCCCCGGAGAGTGTTGAAGACCGACTGCGGCCCCCGGGGCTAAATGAAACTGACAGCCCTGCTCTAGGCTGTACAGGAAGCACGCAGACATGAAGGACGTTGAGTTAGATCAGCTGACAGAAGACATCTGGACAAAGATTCTTGAATCCTTTGCGAGATGTAGAAATAATCAAGTATATTTTTATTCTATTCATTCACTAGGCTGTACAGTAAACATGCAAAGAGCTGTGTAGAGCGTTGAGTCAGGTTTAGTTGACTGAAGACATCTCTAGGTGAATCTAGGCTACTGTAGTGTGGTGAGACTCATGACTGTTATAGGAGACTGATCCAGTGTTCTCCAAATCCAGTTGAAGACCCTGATTGGTTGAATATTTGAATCAGATGTGTGTGAATCAGGGCTAGATCAAAGGGCCCTGTACACACCCAGTAGCACCCCAGGACTGGAGAACACTGGACTAATGCAAACGTAGCTTACTCTGCCCTCTCCCACTCTGTACTGTCCCCTTCCCCTCATTCAGAATGTGAACGGGATCAAGTACCACGCCAAGAACGGCCACCGGACACAGATCCGCGTCCGCAAGCCTTTCAAGTGCCGCTGTGGGAAGAGCTACAAGACGTCCCAGGGCCTGAGGCACCACACCATCAACTTCCACCCGCCCGTCTCCACCCACATCCACAAGATGCAGCAGTAGTACCGTCCCCACAGAAATAGAATCCCTTGAACATCATCCTGTTCTAGTGATTCTGTTTCTATGGACCCACCATCACCAGAAATGGCTGTGTCCCATTCCACACACACACTTTCCTTCTTCTTCCAGTACACTACTCTTTTATTGCATGCTTTAAAATTACCTTATTTGTATTTTTTTTTTTTTACATTTTTTGGAATGTATTTTCTTGACAGCTGTGTACTTTTTCACATTTGAGCGATCATGTGTCTTTTTGATAACGTGTTTGGCACATAGGACTTGCTGTTAAGATGATGATGCGTTTGAAAGCGAGCGTATTGCCACGTTCAAAACACCTCGGAACTCTCCGACTTCAGTGCAGGGATCTTTTTTCTTGTTTTTGTGACTGGGAATTCCGAACAGTCATCCAACTCGGAAACTCTGGCATCTTTCTAGAGCTCTGACTTTCCGACCTGAAAATCACTGACGACCTGTTTTTTCCCCCCGCGAGTTCCCAATTGTCTTGAAAGCACCATGAGTCAAGGTTCACAGCCATGCTTCTGGGCTGTGTTCGGCAGAGCAAAACCCGGTGGAACATTTACATACAGATATGTTGTGTACATTGCAACCTAATGAATTTGACTCGAGTGTTCAGGTAATGCTGTGTTTGAAAAGGGGCATGGGAGTGGTGAGGCCAGGGGAGAAAGCAAGCATCACCACCACACCATCACAAAACGGAGGCAAGAAAATCTGAATGTTTGTAAAAGATGACGATATATTCCTGAAGGATGTATAAACTTTCAAAATCAGGTGTAAAATAGTATTCCCTTTATATTTTTTTTGCCATGTTCTGAAAGTGTAGTTTTATGATTCACTTTGCTAGGATTTTCACTAAACTTGTTTTGTGTTTTAGAACTAAAAGACTCTCAGGTGACAATTCGCCACAGGCATTTCAGCACCACAATCCTGCCCATGTGTTCTGATAGGCTGCGTCCCAAACGGCGCCCTGGTCAAACAGAAGTAGTGCACTATATAGGGAGCCATTTGGGAAACACACAGTATTTTAGAATCAGCTGTAATGCTGTTCACTGGAATCTTGGGAGTCACAGGAGTCCCAGTTATCCAGAGCCCTTCAATTCTAGGGTGCTGATCAGTTATCTTCTTCGCCAAAGCCGTTTGAAGCATTTAAGCACTTTGTAGTAACCAGTTGCCAACAGAATTAGGATGGTTTTCGTTGCCAATAACTCTCTGCTGCTGCAGACACCAACCTGACATGTAGCAGTCACAGGAACTAGAGAGAGCCAGACCGGAAGTACTCAACTTTTCCAAGGAGTTTTACATTTGTTCAGATCTCCAGTGTTTCCTGTGGTGAGATTATGTATCTGGTTGCCTTGAATTGTAGACCACAAGATTGAGTTCCAATGCAGTAAGTATCTGTGTATAGCTTCATAGTGACTCTTCAGGAATGGCTAACTTGAACTAGAGTAGACATTCTTGTCAAAATAAAAGATGGCCAGATCTCACTTCTGGTCTATTTCTCCTCTTTTGTCCCTCTAGCCTCTTAATGTAGTCTTATAAAAGGTACTGTGTCATACTGGTGATCAGAGAGAGCAAGGGGCTAATCAACAACCCATCAAAACATCACCACTGCATGGAAATCAATGTCCTTATGGAACTACACGTTAAGTGTGCGTTCCAAATGGTAGCCTATTCACTCTAGTCCATAGGGCTCTGGTCAAAAGTAGTGCATTAAATGGGGAATAGGGTGCCATTTGGAATGCAGAATGCAGATGGTCATTGACAGTATTATACTGCCAGTACATACGGAGGGAAGTATTTGATATGTGTATAGTAAATGTATTGTCTCAAGTGCATTAAATTATATTTTCATATGTTTCTGGAGAATGATGACCCTTACTGTGTGTGTGTGTATTTATATTTATTTTACCCGTATTTAACTAGGCAAGTCCGTTAAGAACAAATAATTTACAATGATGGCCTACCGGGGAACAGTGGATTAACTGCCTTGTTCAGAGGCAGAACGACAGATTTTTACCTTGTCAGCTCAGGGATTCCATCTAGCAACCTTTTGGTTACTGGCCCAAAGCTCTAACCACTGGGCTACCTGCCAGCCCTACACTAACCACTAGGCTACCTGCCACCCCTACACTCTAACCACTAGACTACCTGCCACCCCTACACTCTAACCACTAGGCTACCTGCCACCCCTACACTCTAACCACTAGGCTACCTGCCACCCCTACACTCTAACCACTAGGCTACCTGCCACCCCTATAAACTAAGGCAACAGCAGAGGTTGTTTTGTAGCTGACGGTGATGTACAAAACTAGCTGCTATTACATTACAACTGCCTCTGTGTACCTGGACATTTCTGCACCATTACAGATGTTTTCCATTTAAAACATTGAGACGCAGGTCTGCTTTACAAAGTAGCCCTGACTGAGTATGTACATGTAGTCAGTAGCCCTGACTGAGTATGTACATGTAGCCCTGACTGAGTATGTACATGTAGTCAGTAGCCCTGACTGAGTATGTACATGTAGCCCTGACTGAGTATGTACATGAAGAAGTGGCTATATTATAGTCTGATACTCTATATTGTTCCAAACAGACTTTATTAGTTCAGATTTCATTACATGGGACTCAAAGAAATCAAAGGTTTTCTATAATCGTGAAATAACAAAGAATAGTTTCTGATCTAACAGAATCCTGGCATGTTAATCAGTAGCGATAGGTGAAACATGACTTCTTTATTCAGACAACCAAACCAGTGGAGAACTAAATCATGAGAATCAACTGACACTCAAATATAACAGCTCTTTCTAACCAGACATACACATACTGAGAAAGCTTATAATGCCGTTGGCTCTTAAAATATGATTCTAAAATAGATGATTTAAAGATAATATAATCAGGTTGAGAAGCAAATGATTTGTCCCGTCTGTCTGCATATAGTGCACCGAGGCAGTTGCTTTCTAAACATAATGAATACCTGAATTTTACTATGACGCTCAGGGGAAAGCATTTTGGTTGGAACGGTTCAAATGCATGTTTTGGTAAAATGCTTGATGTAGCTGACTTCACGTAGTGTCTGGGACTGATCAAGTGGTCAGAGATGAGCACAGCCATAGCATTTCACATCTCACTAATAGAATCAGAGGAATAACAAATAAATGGGACACTTCATGTTAAAGAAGCTATTATTAAAGACTGATTCAAACAGATATATAGCCCTGGTCTGAATTATACATCAAATCAGAGCACCAATCACACTGCCAAATATGAAGACCTTTTCCCTAGTTAATAAAAGACGCTAATCAAAACGTCACCGGTCCTAAAAGTGAATCAGAATGAGTTCGTCACACCTGGCAGGGGAAAAGGCAGTTTCATTTCAGTGGCGACTGACAGAAAATGAAGTTTAGTCAAAGTTGAGCACGTTGGCGGAGTCAAAGTGGGTGAGCACGTGGTTCTCAAAGATCTTCTGGTCGCAGTCGAGGGGGAACTGCTCGCTGCACATGGGGCACACCTTCCAGTGGCTCTCTACATGCTCCACAAACTTACTCTGGTCGTAGTTGGGCGGGAAGATCAACTCACACAGTGGACAGCGCATGTGGACGTTCACACTGCACAGAGGAGAGAGAGAATGGAGTTAGGAAGAGATGGGGAAAGAAACAAAGCAAGATTAGAGAGAGAAGGTATTGAGAGAGCAACAGAGAGAGAAGGTATTGCGAGAGCAACAGAGAGAGAAGGTATTGCGAGAGCAACAGAGAGAGAAGGTATTGCGAGAGCAACAGAGAGAGAAGGTATTGAGAAGGTATTGAGAGAGCAACAGGGAGAGAAGGTATTGAGAGAGCAACAGGGAGAGAAGGTATTGCGAGAGCAACAGGGAGAGAAGGTATTGCGAGAGCAACAGGGAGAGAAGGTATTGAGACAGCAACAGAGAGAGAAGGTATTGCGAGAGCAACAGAGAGAGAAGGTATTGAGAAGGTATTGCGAGAGCAACAGGGAGAGAAGGTATTGCGAGAGCAACAGGGAGAGAAGGTATTGCGAGAGCAACAGGGAGAGAAGGTATTGAGAGAGCAACAGGGAGAGAAGGTATTGAGAGAGCAACAGGGAGAGAAGGTATTGAGAGAGCAACAGGGAGAAAAGGTATTGAGAGAGCAACAGGGAGAGAAGGTATTGCGAGAGCAACAGGGAGAGAAAGTATTGAGAGAGCAACAGGGAGAGAAGGTATTGAGAGAGCAACAGGGAGAGAAGGTATTGAGAGAGCAACAGGGAGAGAAGGTATTGAGAGAGCAACAGGGAGAGAAGGTATTGAGAGAGCAACAGGGAGAAAAGGTATTGAGAGAGCAACAGAGAGAGACGGTATTGAGAGAGAAGGTATTGAGAGAGCAACAGAGAGAGAAGGTATTGAGAGAGCAACAGGGAGAGAAGGTATTGCGAGAGCAACAGGGAGAGAAGGTATTGAGACAGCAACAGAGAGAGGTATTGAGAGAGCAACAGGGAGAGAAGGTATTGAGAGAGCAACAGAGAGAGAAGGTATTGAGAGAGCAACAGAGAGAGAAGGTATTGAGAGAGCAACAGGGAGAGAAGGTATTGAGAGAGCAACAGGGAGAGAAGGTATTGAGAGAGCAACAGAGAGAGACGGTATTGAGAGAGAAGGTATTGAGAGAGCAACAGAGAGAGAAGGTATTGAGAGAGCAACAGGGAGAGAAGGTATTGAGAGAGCAACAGGGAGAGACGGTATTGAGACAGCAACAGGGAGAGAAGGTATTGAGAGAGCAACAGAGAGAGACGGTATTGAGAGAGCAACAGAGAGAGGTATTGAGAGAGCAACAGAGAGAGGTATTGAGAGAGCAACAGGGAGAGAAGGTATTGAGAGAGCAACAGGGAGAGAAGGTATTGAGAGAGCAACAGAGAGAGGTATTGAGAGAGCAACAGGGAGAGAAGGTATTGAGAGAGCAACAGGGAGAGACGGTATTGAGAGAGCAACAGGGAGAGGAGGTATTGAGAGAGAAGGTATTGAGAGAGCAACAGAGAGAGACGGTATTGAGAGAGCAACAGGGAGAGACGGTATTGAGACAGCAACAGAGAGAGGTATTGAGAGAGCAACAGGGAGAGAAGGTATTGAGACAGCAACAGAGAGAGGTATTGAGAGAGCAACAGGGAGAGAAGGTATTGAGAGAGCAACAGAGAGAGAAGGTATTGAGACAGCAACAGAGAGAGGTATTGAGAGAGCAACAGGGAGAGAAGGTATTGAGAGAGCAACAGGGAGAGAAGGTATTGAGACAGCAACAGAGAGAGGTATTGAGACAGCAACAGAGAGAGAAGGTATTGAGAGAGCAACAGAGAGAGAAGGTATTGAGACAGCAACAGAGAGAGGTATTGAGACAGCAACAGAGAGAGAAGGTATTGAGAGAGCAACAGAGAGAGAAGGTATTGAGAGAGCAACAGAGAGAGAAGGTATTGAGAGAGCAACAGAGAGAGAAGGTATTGAGACGGCAACAGGGAGAGAAGGTATTGAGACGGCAACAGGGAGAGAAGGTATTGAGAGAGTGTTGTGTTAATGAGCAGCCAAGTGATGATGTTGGCAGAGGGAGCAGAGCAGGACAGCTAACAGGCTAATAAAGACCATCTGTCAGGGGGTCTACTCTACGTGGGTGGGCCACTAGCTGGGCCACTCATGTTAACACCTACATTTCAGAACAAAGACTTTACACAGGTTGGAGCTGGGAAGCTGCTGTGCTGGGGTGAGAGACCAACTTCAATGCATTTTGGGGAGCTCAGGCCTTCAATGTGTGTGTGTGTGTGTGTGTGTGTGTGTGTGTTACCTGGACTCGAAGCCAAGGGGAGTCTGTCCATCATTTAAGAATGGGCTGTGGGGTTCAGTAGTTGCTGCAGGCTGTTCATTGGCATTGCCCTGTGGTGGAGGGTAGAAAACTACTTCAGAAATAATCCTCCCACTGTGTATGATGCAACATATTGTGGAGTGAACCTCAGTGGAGGCTGGTGTCACTTAAATCAGAGAACAGCTGTAACGGCTGGAATAAAGGTAACAGTATCAAATCAAACATGCTTTCATAACGTACACTTTATTCAACTCCAGTTATTACTAGGAGCCTCCCCTCACCAGCCTCCTCTGGTCTAGCTTTAAGGCAGACTAGCTGACTACCGTGGTTGTTTCCAGACTAGCTGACTACCGTGGTTGTTTTCAGACTAGCTGACTACCGTGGTTGTTTTCAGACTAGCTGACTACCGTGGTTGACTACCGTGGTTGTTTTCAGACTAGCTAACTACCGTGGTTGTTTTCAGACTAGCTGACTACCGTGGTTGTTTTCAGACTAGCTAACTACCGTGGTTGTTTTCAGACTAGCTGACTAGCGTTGTTGTTGTCAGACTAGCTGACTACCGTGGTTGTTTTCAGACTAGCTGACTACCGGTGTTGTTTTCAGACTAGCTGACTACCGGTGTTGTTTTCAGACTAGCTGACTACCGGTTGTTGTTTTCAGACTAGCTGACTACCGGTTGTTGTTTTCAGACTAGCTGACTACCGTGGTTGTTTTCAGACTAGCTGACTACCGGTTGTTGTTTTCAGACTAGCTGACTACCGGTGTTGTTGTCAGACTAGCTGACTACCGGTTGTTGTTTTCAGACTAGCTGACTACCGTGGTTGTTTTCAGACTAGCTGACTACCGGTTGTTGTTGTCAGACTAGCTGACTACCGTGGTTGTTTTCAGACTAGCTGACTACCGGTTGTTGTTTTCAGACTAGCTGACTACCGGTGTTGTTTTCAGACTAGCTGACTACCGGTTGTTGTTTTCAGACTAGCTGACTACCGTTGTTGTTTTCAGACTAGCTGACTACCGTTGTTGTTTTCAGACTAGCTGACTACCGTTGTTGTTTTCAGACTAGCTGACTACCGTGGTTGTTTTCAGACTAGCTGACTACCGTGGTTGACTACCGTGGTTGTTTTCAGACTAGCTAACTACCGTGGTTGTTTTCAGACTAGCTGACTAGCGTTGTTGTTTCCAGACTAGCTGACTACCGTGGTTGTTTTCAGACTAGCTGACTACCGTGGTTGACTACCGTGGTTGTTTTCAGACTAGCTAACTACCGTGGTTGTTTTCAGACTAGCTGACTACCGTGGTTGTTTTCAGACTAGCTAACTACCGTGGTTGTTTTCAGACTAGCTAACTACCGTGGTTGTTTTCAGACTAGCTAACTACCGTGGTTGTTTTCAGACTAGCTAACTACCGTGGTTGTTTTCAGACTAGCTGACTACCGTGGTTGTTTCCAGACTAGCTGACTACCGTGGTTGTTTTCAGACTAGCTGACTACCGTGGTTGACTACCGTGGTTGTTTTCAGACTAGCTAACTACCGTGGTTGTTTTCAGACTAGCTGACTACCGTGGTTGTTTTCAGACTAGCTAACTACCGTGGTTGTTTTCAGACTAGCTAACTACCGTGGTTGTTTTCAGACTAGCTAACTACCGTGGTTGTTTTCAGACTAGCTGACTACCGTGGTTGTTTCCAGACTAGCTGACTACTGTGGTTGTTTTCAGACTAGCTGACTACCGTGGTTGTTTTCAGACTAGCTGACTACCGTGGTTGTTTTCAGACTAGCTGACTACCGTGGTTGTTTCCAGACTAGCTGACTACCGTGGTTGTTTTCAGACTAGCTGACTACTGTGGTTGTTTTCAGACTAGCTGACTACCGTGGTTGTTTTCAGACTAGCTGACTACCGTGGTTGTTTCCAGACTAGCTGACTACCGTGGTTGTTTCCAGACTAGCTGACTACCGTGGTTGTTTTCAGACTAGCTGACTACTGTGGTTGTTTTCAGACTAGCTGACTACCGTGGTTGTTTTCAGACTAGCTGACTACCGTGGTTGTTTTCAGACTAGCTGACTACTGTGGTTGTTTCCAGACTAGCTGACTACTGTGGTTGTTTCCAGACTAGCTGACTACCGTGGTTGTTTTCAGACTAGCTGACTACCGTGGTTGTTTTCAGACTAGCTGACTACCGTGGTTGTTTTCAGACTAGCTGACTACCGTGGTTGTTTCCAGACTAGCTGACTACCGTGGTTGTTTTCAGACTAGCTGACTACCGTGGTTGTTTTCAGACTAGCTGACTACCGTGGTTGTTTTCAGACTAGCTGACTACCGTGGTTGTTTCCAGACTAGCTGACTACCGTGGTTGTTTTCAGACTAGCTGACTACCGTGGTTGTTTTCAGACTAGCTGACTAGCGTGGTTGTTTTCAGACTAGCTGACTACCGTGGTTGTTTTCAGACTAGCTGACTACCGTGGTTGTTTTCAGACTAGCTGACTACCGTGGTTGTTTTCAGACTAGCTGACTACTGTGGTTGTTTCCAGACTAGCTGACTACCGTGGTTGTTTTCAGACTAGCTGACTACCGTGGTTGTTTTCAGACTAGCTGACTACCGTGGTTGTTTTCAGACTAGCTGACTACCGTGGTTGTTTTCAGACTAGCTGACTACCGTGGTTGTTTTCAGACTAGCTGACTACCGTGGTTGTTTTCAGACTAGCTGACTACCGTGGTTGTTTCCAGACTAGCTGACTCACATTGTTGTTGTTGTTCTGCTGCTCCTCTGGGTCCTCCAGGCCGTCGGGCCGGCTGAGGTTGCGTGCTGGCTGGATGCAGACCACGTTACTATCCCAGGAGGGGGGGCCCACAGGGGGAAGGCGGGGAAGCAGGTCATCAGAGAACTCCCCGTCCGCTCCGTCTAGAGTGATGGAGAAGAGAGGGTCAAAAGGAATGTAAGCATATTAGGGTTGACAAAATCCGCGTTCTCAAAATTCCCAGAATTCCCAGTTGGATGATTCTCAGAATCAGGAAATCCAGGAATCCTTCAGCCGGGATTGCTGGGAAAGTTACCGGCATTTCTATATCCTATGTAAGCATATTGAATCATTTCAGGTACAAGGTACAATAAATTACACATGAAATGAATAGCAATTGAATGAATGTGAATTGAGTTAGAAGGGAAATAGATATGTATGTAAGGGACAATACGGGAGCCACCAACCTCTCATATTAAACTGAGGTGGAGTAGGGTTAGTAAGGGGGGGGGACAATCTCTCATATTAAACTGAGGTGGAGTAGGGTTAGTAAGGGGGGGGGACAACCTCTCATATTAAACTGAGGTGGAGTAGGGTTAGTAAGGGGAGGGGGGACAACCTCTCATATTAAACTGAAATGTGACTGAGGTGGAGTAGGGTTAGTAAGGGGGGGGGGGGGACAACCTCTCATATTAAACTGAGGTGGAGTAGGGTTAGTAAGGGGGGGGGGGGGGGGGGACAACCTCTCATATTAAACTGAAATGTGACTGAGGTGGAGTAGGGTTAGTAAGGGGGGGGGGCAACCTCTCATATTAAACTGAAATGTGACTGAGGTGGAGTAGGGTTAGTAAGGGGGGGACCAACCTCTCATATTAAACTGAGGTGGAGTAGGGTTAGTAAGGGGGGGGGACAACCTCTCATATTAAACTGAGGTGGAGTAGGGTTAGTAAGGGGGGGGACAACCTCTCATATTAAACTGAAATGTGACTGAGGTGGAGTAGGGTTAGTAAGGGGGGGGACAACCTCTCATATTAAACTGAAATGTGACTGAGGTGGAGTAGGGTTAGTAAGGGGGGGGACCAACCTCTCATATTAAACTGAAATGTGACTGAGGACGGAGTAGGGTTAGTAAGGGTGGGGGACAATCTCTCATATTAAACTGAGGTGGAGTAGGGTTAGTAAGGGGGGGGGACAACCTCTCATATTAAACTGAGGTGGAGTAGGGTTAGTAAGGGGGGGGACAACCTCTGATATTAAACTGAAATGTGACTGAGGTGGAGTAGGGTTAGTAAGGGGGGGACCAACCTCTCATATTAAACTGAGGTGGAGTAGGGTTAGTAAGGGGGGGGGACAACCTCTCATATTAAACTGAGGTGGAGTAGGGTTAGTAAGGGGGGGGACAACCTCTCATATTAAACTGAAATGTGACTGAGGTGGAGTAGGGTTAGTAAGGGGGGGGACCAACCTCTCATATTAAACTGAAATGTGACTGAGGTGGAGTAGGGTTAGTAAGGGGGGGGGGCAACCTCTCATATTAAACTGAGGTGGAGTAGGGTTAGTAAGGGGGGGGACAACCTCTCATATTAAACTGAGGTGGAGTAGGGTTAGTAAGGGGGGGGACCAACCTCTCATATTAAACTGAAATGTGACTGAGGTGGAGTAGGGTTAGTAAGGGGGGGGGACAACCTCTCATATTAAACTGAGGTGGAGTAGGGTTAGTAAGGGGAGGGGGGACAACCTCTCATATTAAACTGAAATGTGACTGAGGTGGAGTAGGGTTAGTAAGGGGGGGGGGGGGACAACCTCTCATATTAAACTGAGGTGGAGTAGGGTTAGTAAGGGGAGGGGGGACAACCTCTCATATTAAACTGAAATGTGACTGAGGTGGAGTAGGGTTAGTAAGGGGGGGGGGGGGGGGGACAACCTCTCATATTAAACTGAAATGTGACTGAGGTGGAGTAGGGTTAGTAAGGGGGGGACCAACCTCTCATATTAAACTGAGGTGGAGTAGGGTTAGTAAGGGGGGGACCAACCTCTCATATTAAACTGAGGTGGAGTAGGGTTAGTAAGGGGGGGGGGGGGGCAACCTCTCATATTAAACTGAATTGTGACTGAGGTGGAGTAGGATTAGTAAGGGGAGGGGGGACCAACCTCTTGCGTCTGAGGTGGAGTAGGGGTTCCCAAAGTGCAGCTGTGTGGGGCTCTGGGGGACCAGCAGTGGAGTGGGGGCATCCTGGGGGTAGGGCAGGGGATACTGCAGGAACACAGACTGAATTCTCATCTCCTCTGACACTACAGCCTCCGTCTTCCTACCAGCACCATCGGTCTTCTGGAGATCCTGGTGGGGACAGACAAGACAACAGACACTATTACATTATTATAGATTTAGGATTGGAAAGAGAATATTTTATAATAACTGATCTTGTATTTTCTCTAACAGAATTGTGCAATCTTGTGGAGGAAATGTATTCATATATTGTAAATATGATCTTTTGATGCTAAGAAGTACCACGTCTGAAACGTCACTCAAAGTGTAGCTGGTCCTGGGAAGAAAACACAGACACCATGCCCGGACCAGACGCGCACGATCACGACACCCAAGTTGAAATATCAAAACAAACTCTGAACCAATTATATTCATTTGGGGACAGGTCGAAAAGCATTAAACATTTATGCCAATTTAGCTAGCTAGCTTGCTGTTGCTAGCTAATTTGTCCTGGGATATAAACATTGAGTTGTTATTTTACCTGAAATGCACAAGGTCCTCTACTCTGACAATTAATCCACACATAAAACAGTCAACCGAATAGTTTCTAGTCATCTCTCCTCCTTTTTCTTCTTTGGACCTTATATGGCGATTGGCATCTAACTTTCCTAATAAGGTGACCGACTGACCTCAGTTCATCTTTCAATCACCCACGTGGGTATAACCAATGAGGAGATGGCAAATGGATATATGCTTCTATAAACCAATGAGGAGATGGGAGAGGCAGGACTTCCACCGCGTTCAGCGTCACAAATAGAACTGACTTCTATTTTAGTGCTTGGCAACGCAGACGCTCCTTGGGGCGTGCGAGCAGTGTGGGTGCAATTATTGAATAACATGTATGTGTCCATTTATTTTGCAGCGCTCGGTGTGGTCAGCGTGTTAGCCAGCTACAGATCTAACTTCAGCTACATTTCTAACTTCAGCTACATTTCTATGTCCCTCCTCTCCAGGAGAGTCAATACTGGCCACAACCTCCTCACAGCAGCTCCTAGAACTATGGTCGCTCTCCCTCCGCTCGGTCCCTCCCTGTCCCTCCATCGCTCGGTCCCTCCCGCTCCCTCCCTCCCTCCGCTCGGTCCCTCCCGCTCCCTCCCTCCCTCCGCTCGGTCCCTCCCGCTCCCTCCCTCCCTCCCTCCGCTCGGTCCCTCCCGCTCCCTCCCTCCCTCCCTCCCTCCGCTCGGTCCCTCCCTCTCCCTCCCTCCCTCCCTCCCTCCGCTCGGTCCCTCCCTCTCCCTCCATCGGTCTCTCACTCCCTTCCTCCACTCGGTCGCTCCCTCCCTCAGCTCGGTCCCTCTCCCTTCATCGGTCTCTCGCTCCCTCCCTCAGCTCGGTCCCTCTCCCTTCATCGCTCTCTCACTCCCTCCCTCCGCTCGGTTCCTCTCCCTTCATCGGTCTCTCGCTCGGTCCCTCTCCCTTCATTGGTCTCTCGCTCCATCACTCGCTCGCTCCATCCCGCTCTCGCTCCCTCCACTCCGGTCCCGCTCGGCCCCTCCATCCCTCTCTCGCTCCCTCCACTTCAATCCCTCCCTCCCGCTCGGTCCCTCCCCCCGGCCCCTCCCTCGGTCCCTCTCTCTCTCTCCCCTGTCTCTCTCTCTCCCTCACAAACAGTTTAATTAGTCATTCATTAAAAAAAGAATATCCTCTCATTTTCAAAGGCAATGGAAGGTTTGTGTTTTACTGGAAGTTTGAACCAGACGCCAATTTAATTGACAGTCTCAACCTCAAATTGGGTCGTTTTGTTGCTCTTAGTGACGAATGTGTACGCGAGCGAGCTACCCTTCAGCAGTTTCCCGGGCCCAATGTGGACTTCTCTGTGGTCCAGAGTAATTGAATGGAAAATAAGAAGTCACTTTGCTTTACTTCACCAATTAGAGATGTGTTAAAACCCAGCCAGATTAGGATAGGGGAAAATTGCTGCTCTTTTTGGGTGTTTTTAGTTCAGAGAGAAGTCTAGAATAGAGGGAAATTAAAGCTATAGTGTAGTGTTGCTCTACTTACTAACTTCCCCAACTATACTAACCTCCTCAAGTCTCTCCTTGTCCTTCATCAGAGCGGCCAGAGTGTCCTTCAGTTCTTTCAGCGCACGACCCTTCTCAGCCACCTGACTCTGTAGGAGGGAGACAGTCAGGAGACATGGAGGATACATCAATTTAAGATTATGGGTGTTGAGAAAATGATTTGATATCAGACTCATCTTAGCTCCTTTGTCAAAAAGTACACTTGAAAGCAGAACTAATTTTTCCTTCATGGAGTTTTAACCTCTAGTGACAAACAATGAATTGATAGCAGCTATAAAAAGGCCTTAACAGTTACTGTTCAGACAGTAGATTTACACCAGGAGGGACTTCAGACCAGAACATGCCGTTTGAATTCCACAGAGACACTGAACATATCCGCGCTGAGCTGAACAAAGCCAACTCATGCATTAGTCAGGCAACAGGAGTCCTCAGTCCAACCCCGTCCCTGGCTATCTCCGTGGATGTGCCCCAAACCGCACACTATTCTCTATATAGTGCACTACTGTTGTTCAAAGCCCTATGGGCCCTGGTCTAGGGCACTATATAAGGATAGGGTCCCATTTGGGACATCTTCAGAGTCCGAATCTGGCGGTCTCCAGAACTCCCATAAACAGTAATAAAGCCTTCATCTGAACCGGCTCTGCCCATCAACACAACTGTCCCTGGAGTTGGCCTTCAACTGGAGTGATATCTATTTATCTGCTCTGATTCTAGCCTGGTCCCAGACCTGTGTGTGCTTTGGCATGACTATGATAAGTCAGAGGAAATGGCTACATCACATCCAGATCTGGGACCAGGCTATATCATGGCATGACAATGATAGGGAGAGGAGGTTGGATAAAACATTCTGATCTGGGACCAGGCTTCTCATCACTTGAACTATCTAGCTCTCCAGGACTGGAGTAGGAGAGTCCTGCTCTACACTGACCTGATAGTGATTCTCCTAGCCTGGTCCCAGACCTGTCTGCAACCCTGCTCTACACTGACCGGGTAGTGATTCTCCTAGCCTGGTCCCAGACCTGTCTGTAACCCTGCTCTACACTGACCGGGTAGTGATTCTCCTAGCCTGATCCCAGACCTGTCAGTTTGGGTTTGAGGAAACAGAAGCTCAACTGACCTTATATGATCCTCCTCTGGTGATCTCAGATCTGTGTACTGCTCTACATAGTCTCCAATGTACCTGGTAGTGGTCTTCCTCAGCTGATCTCAGACCTGTCTGTAGTACTGCTGTACCTTATAGCGGTCCTCCTCGGCTGCCAGCTGCAGCTTCAGGCTGCCGTTGGTCTTCAGCTGCTCCTTCAGCTTCACCTCCATCTTGGCCAGCTCATCAGCAAACATGCAGCTACGCTCCTTCTCCTCCTAGATAGACAACACTCTGGTCACAACATGTAGCTACTCTCCTTCTCCTCCTAGATAGACAACACTCTGGTCACAACATGTAGCTACTCTCCTTCTCCTCCTAGATAGACAACACTCTGGTCACAACATGTAGCTACGCTCCTTCTCCTCCTAGATAGACAACACTCTGGTCACAACATGTATCTACTCTCCTTCTCCTAGAGAGACAACAACACTCTGGTCACAACATGTAGCTACTCTCCTTCTCCTAGAGAGACAACAACACTCTGGTCACAACATGTAGCTACTCTCCTTCTCCTCCTAGAGAGACAACACTCTGGTCACAACATGTAGCTACTCTCCTTCTCCTCCTAGATAGACAACACTCTGGTCACAACATGTAGCTACGCTCCTTCTCCTAGAGAGACAACACTCTGGTCACAACATGTAGCTACTCTCCTTCTCCTCCTAGAGAGACAACACTCTGGTCACAACATGTAGCTACTCTCCTTCTCCTCCTAGATAGACAACACTCTGGTCACAACATGTAGCTACGCTCCTTCTCCTCCTAGATAGACAACACTCTGGTCACAACATGTATCTACTCTCCTTCTCCTAGAGAGACAACAACACTCTGGTCACAACATGTAGCTACTCTCCTTCTCCTAGAGAGACAACAACACTCTGGTCACAACATGTAGCTACTCTCCTTCTCCTCCTAGAGAGACAACACTCTGGTCACAACATGTAGCTACGCTCCTTCTCCTAGAGAGACAACACTCTGGTCACAACATGTAGCTACTCTCCTTCTCCTCCTAGAGAGACAACACTCTGGTCACAACATGTAGCTACTCTCCTTCTCCTAGAGAGACAACAACACTCTGGTCACAACATGTAGCTACTCTCCTTCTCCTAGAGAGACAACACTCTGGTCACAACATGTAGCTACTCTCCTTCTCCTCCTAGAGAGACAACACTCTGGTCACAACATGTAGCTACTCTCCTTCTCCTCCTAGAGAGACAACACTCTGGTCACAACATGTAGCTACTCTCCTTCTCCTCCTAGAGAGACAACACTCTAGTCACAACATGTAGCTACTCTCCTTCTCCTCCTAGAGAGACAACAACACTCTGGTCACAACATGTAGCTACTCTCCTTCTCCTCCTAGATAGACAACAACACTCTGGTCACAACATGTAGCTACTCTCCTTCTCCTCCTAGAGAGACAACACTCTGGTCACAACATGTAGCTACTCTCCTTCTCCTCCTAGAGAGACAACACTCTGGTCACAACATGTAGCTACTCTCCTTCTCCTCCTAGAGAGACAACACTCTGGTCACAACATGTAGCTACTCTCCTTCTCCTCCTAGAGAGACAACAACACTCTGGTCACAACATGTAGCTACTCTCCTTCTCCTCCTAGAGAGACAACACTCTGGTCACAACATGTATCTACTCTCCTTCTCCTCCTAGAGAGACAACAACACTCTGGTCACAACATGTAGCTACTCTCCTTCTCCTCCTAGAGAGACAACACTCTGGTCACAACATGTAGCTACTCTCCTTCTCCTCCTAGAGAGACAACAACACTCTGGTCACAACATGTAGCTACGCTCCTTCTCCTCCTAGAGAGACAACACTCTGGTCACAACATGTAGCTACTCTCCTTCTCCTCCTAGAGAGACAACAACACTCTGGTCACAACATGTAGCTACTCTCCTTCTCCTCCTAGAGAGACAACACTCTGGTCACAACATGTATCTACTCTCCTTCTCCTCCTAGAGAGACAACAACACTCTGGTCACAACATGTAGCTACTCTCCTTCTCCTCCTAGAGAGACATCACACATCTACTCTCCTTCTCCTCCTAGAGAGACAACACTCTGGTCACAACATGTAGCTACACTCCTTCTCCTCCTAGAGAGACAACACTCTGGTCACAACATGTAGCTACTCTCCTTCTCCTCCTAGAGAGACAACACTCTGGTCACAACATGTAGCAACTCTCCTTCTCCTAGAGAGACAACACTCTGGTCACAACATGTATCTACTCTCCTTCTCCTCCTAGAGAGACAACACTCTGGTCACAACATGTAGCTACGCTCCTTCTCCTCCTAGAGAGACAACACTCTGGTCACAACATGTAGCTACGCTCCTTCTCCTCCTAGAGAGACAACAACACTCTGGTCACAACATGTAGCTACTCTCCTTCTCCTCCTAGAGAGACAACAACACTCTGGTCACAACATGTAGCTACGCTCCTTCTCCTCCTAGAGAGACAACAACACTCTGGTCACAACATGTAGCTACTCTCCTTCTCCTCCTAGAGAGACAACAACACTCTGGTCACAACATGTAGCTACTCTCCTTCTCCTCCTAGAGAGACAACACTCTGGTCACAACATGTAGCTACTCTCCTTCTCCTCCTAGAGAGACAACACTCTGGTCACAACATGCATCTACTCTCCTTCTCCTCCTAGAGAGACAACACTCTGGTCACAACATGTAGCTACTCTCCTTCTCCTCCTAGATAGACAACACTCTGGTCACAACATGTAGCTACGCTCCTTCTCCTCCTAGAGAGACAACACTCTGGTCACAACATGTAGCTACTCTCCTTCTCCTCCTAGAGACACAACAACACTCTGGTCACAACATGTAGCAACTCTCCTTCTCCTAGAGAGACAACACTCTGGTCACAACATGTAGCTACTCTCCTTCTCCTCCTAGAGAGACAACAACACTCTGGTCACAACATGTAGCTACTCTCCTTCTCCTCCTAGATAGACAACAACACTCTGGTCACAACATGTAGCTACTCTCCTTCTCCTCCTAGAGAGACAACACTCTGGTCACAACATGCAGCTACTCTCCTCCTCCTAGAGAGACAACACTCTGGTCACAACATGTAGCTACTCTCCTTCTCCTCCTAGAGAGACAACAACACTCTGGTCACAACATGTAGCTACTCTCCTTCTCCTCCTAGATAGACAACAACACTCTGGTCACAACATGTAGCTACTCTCCTTCTCCTCCTAGAGAGACAACACTCTGGTCACAACATGCAGCTACTCTCCTCCTCCTAGAGAGACAACAACACTCTGGTCACAACATGTAGCTACGCTCCTTCTCCTCCTAGAGAGACAACACTCTGGTCACAACATGTAGCTACTCTCCTTCTCGAGAGACAACAACACTCTGGTCACAACATGTAGCTACGCTCCTTCTCCTCCTAGAGACAACACTCTGGTCACAACATGTAGCTACTCTCCTTCTCCTCCTAGAGAGACAACACTCTGGTCACAACATGTAGCTACTCTCCTTCTCCTCCTAGAGACAACACTCTGGTCACAACATGTAGCTACGCTCCTTCTCCTCCTTGAGAGACAACAACACTCTGGTCACAACATGTAGCTACTCTCCTTCTCCTCCTAGAGAGACAACAACACTCTGGTCACAACATGTAGCTACTCTCCTTCTCCTCCTAGAGAGACAACACTCTGGTCACAACATGTAGCTACTCTCCTTCTCCTCCTAGAGAGACAACACTCTGGTCACAACATGTAGCTACTCTCCTTCTCCTCCTAGAGAGACAACACTCTGGTCACAACATGCAGCTACTCTCCTTCTCCTCCTAGAGAGACAACACTCTGGTCACAACATTTATCTACTCTCCTTCTCCTCCTAGATAGACAACAACACTCTGGTCACAACATGTAGCTACTCTCCTTCTCCTCCTAGAGAGACAACACTCTGGTCACAACATTTATCTACTCTCCTTCTCCTCCTAGAGAGACAACAACACTCTGGTCACAACATGTAGCTACTCTCCTTCTCCTCCTAGAGAGACAACAACACTCTGGTCACAACATGTATCTACTCTCCTTCTCCTCCTAGAGAGACAACACTCTGGTCACAACATGTAGCTACTCTCCTTCTCCTCCTAGAGAGACAACACTCTGGTCACAACATGTAGCTACTCTCCTTCTCCTCCTAGAGAGACAACACTCTGGTCACAACATGTAGCAACTCTCCTTCTCCTAGAGAGACAACACTCTGGTCACAACATGTATCTACTCTCCTTCTCCTCCTAGAGAGACAACACTCTGGTCACAACATGTAGCTACGCTCCTTCTCCTCCTAGAGAGACAACACTCTGGTCACAACATGTAGCTACGCTCCTTCTCCTCCTAGAGAGACAACAACACTCTGGTCACAACATGTAGCTACTCTCCTTCTCCTCCTAGAGAGACAACAACACTCTGGTCACAACATGTAGCTACGCTCCTTCTCCTCCTAGAGAGACAACAACACTCTGGTCACAACATGTAGCTACTCTCCTTCTCCTCCTAGAGAGACAACAACACTCTGGTCACAACATGTAGCTACTCTCCTTCTCCTCCTAGAGAGACAACACTCTGGTCACAACATGTAGCTACTCTCCTTCTCCTCCTAGAGAGACAACACTCTGGTCACAACATGCATCTACTCTCCTTCTCCTCCTAGAGAGACAACACTCTGGTCACAACATGTAGCTACTCTCCTTCTCCTCCTAGATAGACAACACTCTGGTCACAACATGTAGCTACGCTCCTTCTCCTCCTAGAGAGACAACACTCTGGTCACAACATGTAGCTACTCTCCTTCTCCTCCTAGAGACACAACAACACTCTGGTCACAACATGTAGCAACTCTCCTTCTCCTAGAGAGACAACACTCTGGTCACAACATGTAGCTACTCTCCTTCTCCTCCTAGAGAGACAACAACACTCTGGTCACAACATGTAGCTACTCTCCTTCTCCTCCTAGATAGACAACAACACTCTGGTCACAACATGTAGCTACTCTCCTTCTCCTCCTAGAGAGACAACACTCTGGTCACAACATGCAGCTACTCTCCTCCTCCTAGAGAGACAACAACACTCTGGTCACAACATGTAGCTACGCTCCTTCTCCTCCTAGAGAGACAACACTCTGGTCACAACATGTAGCTACTCTCCTTCTCGAGAGACAACAACACTCTGGTCACAACATGTAGCTACGCTCCTTCTCCTCCTAGAGAGACAACACTCTGGTCACAACATGTAGCTACTCTCCTTCTCGAGAGACAACAACACTCTGGTCACAACATGTAGCTACTCTCCTTCTCGAGAGACAACACTCTGGTCACAACATGTAGCTACTCTCCTTCTCCTCCTAGAGAGACAACAACACTCTGGTCACAACATGTAGCTACTCTCCTTCTCCTCCTAGAGACAACACTCTGGTCACAACATGTAGCTACTCTCCTTCTCCTCCTAGAGAGACAACACTCTGGTCACAACATGTAGCTACTCTCCTTCTCCTCCTAGAGAGACAACACTCTGGTCACAACATGTAGCTACTCTCCTTCTCGAGAGACAACAACACTCTGGTCACAACATGTATCTACTCTCCTTCTCCTCCTAGAGAGACAACACTCTGGTCACAACATGTAGCTACTCTCCTTCTCCTCCTAGAAAGACAACACTCTGGTCACAACATGTAGCTACTCTCCTTCTCCTCCTAGAGAGACAACACTCTGGTCACAACATGTAGCAACTCTCCTTCTCCTAGAGAGACAACACTCTGGTCACAACATGTAGCTACGCTCCTTCTCCTCCTAGAGAGACAACACTCTGGTCACAACATGTAGCTACTCTCCTTCTCCTCCTAGAGAGACAACAACACTCTGGTCACAACATGTAGCTACTCTCCTTCTCGAGAGACAACAACACTCTGGTCACAACATGTAGCTACTCTCCTTCTCCTCCTAGAGAGACAACAACACTCTGGTCACAACATGTAGCTACTCTCCTTCCCCTCCTAGAGAGACAACACTCTGGACACAACATGTAGCTACTCTCCTTCTCCTCCTAGAGAGACAACACTCTGGTCACAACATGTAGCTACTCTCCTTCTCCTCCTAGAGAGACAACACTCTGGTCACAACATGTAGCTACTCTCCTTCTCCTCCTAGAGAGACAACACTCTGGTCACAACATGTAGCTACTCTCCTTCTCCTCCTAGAGAGACAACAACACTCTGGTCACAACATGTAGCTACTCTCCTTCTCCTCCTAGAGAGACAACAACACTCTGGTCACAACATGTAGCTACGCTCCTTCTCCTCCTAGAGAGACAACACTCTGGTCACAACATGTAGCTACTCTCCTTCTCGAGAGACAACAACACTCTGGTCACAACATGTATCTACTCTTCTTCTCCTCCTAGAGAGACAACACTCTGGTCACAACATGTAGCTACTCTCCTTCTCGAGAGACAACAACACTCTGGTCACAACATGTAGCTCCTCTCCTTCTCGAGAGACAACACTCTGGTCACAACATGTAGCTACTCTCCTTCTCGAGAGACAACAACACTCTGGTCACAACATGTATCTACTCTCCTTCTCCTCCTAGAGAGACAACACTCTGGTCACAACATGTAGCTACTCTCCTTCTCCTCCTAGAGAGACAACACTCTGGTCACAACATGTATCTACTCTCCTTCTCCTCCTAGAGAGACAACACTCTGGTCACAACATGTATCTACTCTCCTTCTCCTCCTAGAGAGACAACACTCTGGTCACAACATGTATCTACTCTCCTTCTCCTCCTAGAGAGACAACAACACACTGGGTCACAACATGTAGCTACTCTCCTTCTCCTCCTAGAGAGACAACACTCTGGTCACAACATGTAGCTACTCTCCTTCTCCTCCTAGAGAGACAACACTCTGGTCACAACATGTAGCTACTCTCCTTCTCCTCCTAGAGAGACAACAACACTCTGGTCACAACATGTATCTACTCTCCTTCTCCTCCTAGAGAGACAACACTCTGGTCACAACATGTAGCTACTCTCCTTCTCCTCCTAGAGAGACAACACACATCTACTCTCCTTCTCCTCCTAGAGAGACAACAACACTCTGGTCACAACATGTAGCTACGCTCCTTCTCCTCCTAGAGAGACAACAACACTCTGGTCACAACATGTAGCTACTCTCCTTCTCCTCCTAGAGAGACAACACTCTGGTCACAACATGTAGCTACTCTCCTTCTCCTCCTAGAGAGACAACAACACTCTGGTCACAACATGTATCTACTCTCCTTCTCCTCCTAGAGAGACAACAACACTCTGGTCACAACATGCAGCTACTCTCCTTCTCCTCCTAGAGAGACAACACTCTGGTCACAACATGTAGCTACTCTCCTTCTCCTAGAGAGACAACACTCTGGTCACAACATGTAGCTACGCTCCTTCTCCTCCTAGAGAGACAACACTCTGGTCACAACATGTAGCTACTCTCCTTCTCGAGAGACAACAACACTCTGGTCACAACATGTAGCTACTCTCCTTCTCCTCCTAGAGAGACAACACTCTGGACACAACATGTATCTACTCTCCTTCTCCTCCTAGAGAGACAACAACACTCTGGTCACAACATGTAGCTACTCTCCTTCTCCTCCTAGATAGACAACAACACTCTGGTCACAACATGTAGCTACTCTCCTCCTCCTAGAGAGACAACAACACTCTGGTCACAACATGTAGCTACGCTCCTTCTCCTCCTAGAGAGACAACACTCTGGTCACAACATGTAGCTCCTCTCCTTCTCGAGAGACAACACTCTGGTCACAACATGTAGCTCCTCTCCTTCTCGAGAGACAACACTCTGGTCACAACATGTAGCTACTCTCCTTCTCGAGAGACAACAACACTCTGGTCACAACATGTAGCTCCTCTCCTTCTCGAGAGACAACACTCTGGTCACAACATGTAGCTACTCTCCTTCTCCTCCTAGAGAGACAACAACACTCTTGTCACAACATGTAGCTACTCTCCTTCTCCTCCTAGAGACAACACTCTGGTCACAACATGTAGCTACTCTCCTTCTCCTCCTAGAGAGACAACACTCTGGTCACAACATGTAGCTACTCTCCTTCTCCTCCTAGAGAGACAACACTCTGGTCACAACATGTAGCTACGCTCCTTCTCCTCCTAGAGAGACAACACTCTGGTCACAACATGTAGCTACTCTCCTTCTCCTCCTAGAGAGACAACAACACTCTGGTCACAACATGTATCTACTCTCCTTCTCCTAGAGAGACAACACTCTGGTCACAACATGTAGCTACTCTCCTTCTCCTCCTAGAGAGACAACACTCTGGTCACAACATGTAGCTACTCTCCTCCTCCTCCTAGAGAGACAACACTCTGGTCACAACATGTATCTACTCTCCTTCTCCTCCTAGAGAGACAACACTCTGGTCACAACATGTAGCTACTCTCCTTCTCCTCCTAGAGAGACAACAACACTCTGGTCACAACATGTAGCTCCTCTCCTTCTCGAGAGACAACACTCTGGTCACAACATGTAGCTACTCTCCTTCTCCTCCTAGAGAGACAACAACACTCTGGTCACAACATGTAGCTACTCTCCTTCCCCTCCTAGAGAGACAACACTCTGGACACAACATGTAGCTAC
Source organism: Salvelinus fontinalis (assembly GCF_029448725.1). Classification (NCBI taxonomy): domain Eukaryota; kingdom Metazoa; phylum Chordata; class Actinopteri; order Salmoniformes; family Salmonidae; genus Salvelinus; species Salvelinus fontinalis. The sequence goes on along the minus strand of NC_074702.1, from coordinate 3,812,352 downwards.
TCTCCTTCTCCTCCTAGAGAGACAACACTCTGGTCACAACATGTAGCTACTCTCCTTCTCCTCCTAGAGAGACAACACTCTGGTCACAACATGTAGCTACTCTCCTTCTCCTCCTAGAGAGACAACACTCTGGTCACAACATGTAGCTACTCTCCTTCTCCTCCTAGAGAGACAACAACACTCTGGTCACAACATGTAGCTACTCTCCTTCTCCTCCTAGAGAGACAACAACACTCTGGTCACAACATGTAGCTACGCTCCTTCTCCTCCTAGAGAGACAACACTCTGGTCACAACATGTAGCTACTCTCCTTCTCGAGAGACAACAACACTCTGGTCACAACATGTATCTACTCTTCTTCTCCTCCTAGAGAGACAACACTCTGGTCACAACATGTAGCTACTCTCCTTCTCGAGAGACAACAACACTCTGGTCACAACATGTAGCTCCTCTCCTTCTCGAGAGACAACACTCTGGTCACAACATGTAGCTACTCTCCTTCTCGAGAGACAACAACACTCTGGTCACAACATGTATCTACTCTCCTTCTCCTCCTAGAGAGACAACACTCTGGTCACAACATGTAGCTACTCTCCTTCTCCTCCTAGAGAGACAACACTCTGGTCACAACATGTATCTACTCTCCTTCTCCTCCTAGAGAGACAACACTCTGGTCACAACATGTATCTACTCTCCTTCTCCTCCTAGAGAGACAACACTCTGGTCACAACATGTATCTACTCTCCTTCTCCTCCTAGAGAGACAACAACACACTGGGTCACAACATGTAGCTACTCTCCTTCTCCTCCTAGAGAGACAACACTCTGGTCACAACATGTAGCTACTCTCCTTCTCCTCCTAGAGAGACAACACTCTGGTCACAACATGTAGCTACTCTCCTTCTCCTCCTAGAGAGACAACAACACTCTGGTCACAACATGTATCTACTCTCCTTCTCCTCCTAGAGAGACAACACTCTGGTCACAACATGTAGCTACTCTCCTTCTCCTCCTAGAGAGACAACACACATCTACTCTCCTTCTCCTCCTAGAGAGACAACAACACTCTGGTCACAACATGTAGCTACGCTCCTTCTCCTCCTAGAGAGACAACAACACTCTGGTCACAACATGTAGCTACTCTCCTTCTCCTCCTAGAGAGACAACACTCTGGTCACAACATGTAGCTACTCTCCTTCTCCTCCTAGAGAGACAACAACACTCTGGTCACAACATGTATCTACTCTCCTTCTCCTCCTAGAGAGACAACAACACTCTGGTCACAACATGCAGCTACTCTCCTTCTCCTCCTAGAGAGACAACACTCTGGTCACAACATGTAGCTACTCTCCTTCTCCTAGAGAGACAACACTCTGGTCACAACATGTAGCTACGCTCCTTCTCCTCCTAGAGAGACAACACTCTGGTCACAACATGTAGCTACTCTCCTTCTCGAGAGACAACAACACTCTGGTCACAACATGTAGCTACTCTCCTTCTCCTCCTAGAGAGACAACACTCTGGACACAACATGTATCTACTCTCCTTCTCCTCCTAGAGAGACAACAACACTCTGGTCACAACATGTAGCTACTCTCCTTCTCCTCCTAGATAGACAACAACACTCTGGTCACAACATGTAGCTACTCTCCTCCTCCTAGAGAGACAACAACACTCTGGTCACAACATGTAGCTACGCTCCTTCTCCTCCTAGAGAGACAACACTCTGGTCACAACATGTAGCTCCTCTCCTTCTCGAGAGACAACACTCTGGTCACAACATGTAGCTCCTCTCCTTCTCGAGAGACAACACTCTGGTCACAACATGTAGCTACTCTCCTTCTCGAGAGACAACAACACTCTGGTCACAACATGTAGCTCCTCTCCTTCTCGAGAGACAACACTCTGGTCACAACATGTAGCTACTCTCCTTCTCCTCCTAGAGAGACAACAACACTCTTGTCACAACATGTAGCTACTCTCCTTCTCCTCCTAGAGACAACACTCTGGTCACAACATGTAGCTACTCTCCTTCTCCTCCTAGAGAGACAACACTCTGGTCACAACATGTAGCTACTCTCCTTCTCCTCCTAGAGAGACAACACTCTGGTCACAACATGTAGCTACGCTCCTTCTCCTCCTAGAGAGACAACACTCTGGTCACAACATGTAGCTACTCTCCTTCTCCTCCTAGAGAGACAACAACACTCTGGTCACAACATGTATCTACTCTCCTTCTCCTAGAGAGACAACACTCTGGTCACAACATGTAGCTACTCTCCTTCTCCTCCTAGAGAGACAACACTCTGGTCACAACATGTAGCTACTCTCCTCCTCCTCCTAGAGAGACAACACTCTGGTCACAACATGTATCTACTCTCCTTCTCCTCCTAGAGAGACAACACTCTGGTCACAACATGTAGCTACTCTCCTTCTCCTCCTAGAGAGACAACAACACTCTGGTCACAACATGTAGCTACTCTCCTTCTCCTCCTAGAGAGACAACACTCTGGTCACAACATGTAGCTACTCTCCTTCTCCTCCTAGAGAGACAACAACACTCTGGTCACAACATGTAGCTACTCTCCTTCTCCTCCTAGAGAGACAACACTCTGGTCACAACATGTAGCTACTCTCCTTCTCCTCCTAGAGAGACAACAACACTCTGGTCACAACATGTAGCTACTCTCCTTCTCCTCCTAGAGAGACAACACTCTGGTCACAACATGTAGCTACTCTCCTTCTCCTCCTAGATAGACAACACTCTGGTCACAACATGTAGCTACTCTCCTTCTCCTAGAGAGACAACACTCTGGTCACAACATGTAGCTACTCTCCTTCTCCTCCTAGAGAGACAACAACACTCTGGTCACCGACTGTTCCTATTCAAACCAGAACCTCTTCGAAGTGAGGAAAAACTGTCACGGTATCACCTTTGGGGAAACAGTTGTCTCTTTCTACATTTTATGATAGATATATTTTTAGATTGATTTGTTGCTCTGGTTGACTATGCAATAACTGGTGACAATATGATGAGGAACACACCAGACAGGAAGCCAAGAATAGTTCTTACACTCAGCATCTGTTTGCATTTCCTGTACTTGTCGCTCCTGTCGGACGCCTCTCTGCTGAAACCTTTGAGTTTCTCCTGGATGATGGCCTCCAGCATGGGGTCAGCAGAACCTGGACTCCCTGGGGGACAGACAGAACAGACCGTTACTAACCCATCAATAGGTTTAACATCAAGTTAAAGTGTTTTAGTGTTTTAGTTAAAGTGTTTTAGTTAACGCTTCCAAGTCTTGTCCTCTGGGATCAAATGCACATCTTGTCTGATGGAAGTATTATTTTGACCCCTAATTCAACTATGTTCAATAGATTTTAAATAAAAGATTTAGCATGTAAACCAGACCTGACAGGTTTACAACAAAGGAGGACATGTTTTAATTCCGGGTTTGTCACTGGTAGTAATATGTGAGGGGAATGTGTGTGTACCTGGAACAGAGATGTCTGGACTGACAGACAGAGGGACGGCCATGGCCTCAGCTGCTGGGTTCTTCCTCAGCTCCTAGACACAAACAATATGAAGACACATGTTGATGAGTGTGTGTGTGTGTGTGTGTGTGTGTGTGTGTGTGTGTGTGTGTGTGTGTGTGTGTGTGTGTGTGTGTGTGTGTGTGTGTGTGTGTGTGTGTGTGTCTGTGCATCCATGCCTGTGTGTGTGTGTGTGTGTGTATGTGTGTATATCACTCACCCCAGGTTGTTCAGAGAGCTTGACCACCTGTCTCTGCAGCCTCTGACACTCCTTGTACTTCTCCTTATAGTGTTCTGCAGCCATGTGCAGCCGGAGCTTCAGGTCCTCCACCTCTCTCTGCAGCTCAGCCACGGTGGCTGGGTCAGCACCTGCCTCATCCTCCACCTCTCTCTGCAGCTCAGCCACGGTGGCTGGGTCAGCCCCTGCCTCATCCTCCACCCTGCACACCTCAGACTTAGCCTGCTGCTCCCACAACACAACACACAGAGGGACAGTGATGGCCACCTCATGTTAACGTCAGACCTGTCAAATATTGGAGCAAGTAAACCTTGTCCGATCCAGAACAGGAGCTTAGTCACCAGTTATTTTTAGAGTGAGGTTACTTGATGTACCAGTACACTTCCTGGACAGGACACTAGTCTATCTCCTGTTTCTGTAGTGAGGCAGCTTGATGTACCAGTACACTTCCTGGACAGGACACTAGTCTATCTCCTGTTTCTGTAGTGAGGCAGCTTGATGTACCAGTACACTTCCTGGACAGGACACTAGTCTATCTCCTGTTACTGTAGTGAGGCAGCTTGATGTACCAGGACACCTCCTGGACAGGACACTAGTCTGTCAAATATATCAGCTGCACTTGATTTAGTTTGTCCAGTATAACGAGACAAATGGAATCGTCCCAAAAGTTCAATCTCCAAGCTAAATCGAGTGCAAACTAAGTATACATCCCAAATCCAAACAGCCCTATGGCTCCTGGTTAAAAGAAGAGCACTAAATAGGGAGCCATTTGGGACGCAGCCAAATGCATTGAAATCAAGCATCCTCCTTACCGCCTCCTGCTGGGCGTCATTCTTCATCTGTTTCACCAGGCACTCCAGACGGCTACACTGGGCCAGGGCCTCCTGCTTCCCCTGCTGCAGGGCGTCTGACTCCAGCCTCATGCGGTACAGGTCAGCCATGGTGCGGTCGCGGGCGCTGGACGCGTCCCTCAGTTCAGCAGACAACATGGAGGCCTGCTGCTGTTTGGCCTGAAGCTGCTCTTCCTTCTGACGAAGCTGTTCCTTCATGGCCTTCAGCTCACTCTGCACAGGGACACCAGGGGAGAAAGGTCAATAGATGCACAGTGACACCAGAGGAGAAAGGTCAATAGATACACAGGGACACCAGGGGAGAAAGGTCAATAGATGCACAGTGACACCAGGAGAGAAAGGTCAATAGATGCACAGGGACACCAGGGGAGAAAGGTCAATACATGCACATCTCTCTCTCTCACATACACACAGGTATGGATGAACAAATCATACTCGGAATTAACATTTGTTGTGAGTTCGAATCCCAAGTCTGCCCACTGCCATTGTGCCTTTGAGCAAGGACGGCTCCATGGGCGCTGCTCTGCGGTTTTGACGGTGTTGCCTCTAGTATGTGTGCGGTCCATATTCCCTACCACCTATATAGTGCACTGGTCCAAAGTAGGGATCTGAGAGGCTGCCATGATAAGATCATGATTCTTACCAAGGGGGAGGCCTGGGCCAAGACCTCCTTGTGTTGTTTCTCCTTCTCAGTGAGGCAGGAGCGGAGGCGTCCCACCTCCTCTTTGAACTGAGCGATGGTGTTCTCCTTGTTTACATCCACAGCCTTCAGCATCTGCAGCTCTGCACTCAGCTTGGTGTTCTCCAGCTCACGCTTCTTCAGGTGGATCTAGAACCGCAAACAAATATTTTAAAATAGCAAATCACATTACAATCAGAAAGAATCCAAACATTTCAAATGGTCACAGAAAGACGGACAATGTAGTGGGTTCGTATACAAAAGGAATCATGAAAAAGGGTAGCTATGTTTCCGCCTGGTGTTCCAGAGACACCCCTCTGTGCTATATTAAATCAGCATCCTTCATCAACATGTAGCCAGCAGCGTTTCTGACTCCTAAAATAAATGCAGCATAACCTTAATTACAACAGAGATTGAGGTGGGCTCGTTAAACTACCCTGCAGTCCCACTGTGTAACGCCACCAAAATGGCCCCCTATTCACTATGTAGTGCACTACTTTTGACCAGGGGTCATAGGGCTCTGGTCAAAAGAAGTGCACTATAAAGGGAATAGGGTGCCAATTGGGATACTAAATGAGATGCAGCTTTCACTAGTGCTGCCGTGGCAACAGCGTGCGTGTGTGTGTTCCACTCCTAGCTCCTGAGCTGTACACACCAGTCACCACCACCACTACTAAACTCCCCAGAAACAGCAGGCGAGAACCAGGCGGAAGAGGGCCGGAACAGACCATACCCTGTTCAGCCAGAACACTGTGGGATCCCACTGAGCAGGGAAACAGCAGCTATATACACTAATGGGATTATCTGGACTGAGAGAAGTGGTCAGATTATCTGGACTGAGAGAAGTAATCAGATTATCTGGACTGAGAGAAGTGGTCAGATTATCTGGACTGAGAGAAGTGGTCAGATTATCTGGATTGAGAGAAGTGGTCAGATTATCTGGACTGAGAGAAGTGGTCAGATTATTTCAGTGGCATGTTGAGTATAGTCTAAAATACATCTCTGGTATGATTCTAGTCATTTCCCCCCAAATTCTCAGTTTTTTCATAAATCCCGGTTGCAGGAAATCTGGAATTGTCCGAGCAGGATTTATGGAAAACCTGGGAATTTTTGAAAAGTAGTGTAATCTTGCAACCCTAGGTATGATCCTTCACAGCTAGTCACTTGACTCATAGTACACAAGCAGAGTGTGTGTGTGTGTGTGTGTGTGTGTGTGTGTGTGTGTGTGTGTGTGTGTGTGTGAGTGAGTGAGTGAGTGAGTGAGTGAGTGAGTGAGTGAGTGAGTGAGTGAGTGAGTGAGTGAGTGAGTGAGTGAGTGAGTGAGCGAGTGAGCGAGTGAGCGAGCGAGCGAGAGACCTTGTAGAGCTCCTTCTCATCCTTCTCATCCTTCAGGTGTGACTCCAGGCCGTCATTCTCCAGAGTCAGCTTCTTCACTCTGTCCTTCAGGCTGTCCAGCTCCGTCTCTTTCTGCAGGCCCTTCTGGGTGACTCTTATCAGGTCATCCTCCAACTGCAGGACCCTGGCTGTGGCCTCCTCCAGCCTTCTTTTCACCTCCTCTCTCTCCTCCTGCAGGGCCTGGCACGACACCTGCACCTCCTGGGGAGGGAGGGAGTTAGTAACTTGTACTTGTAAACTTAAAAATGTATGTTTTGTATCCCTTTTTACCCGGCAAACCAGAGAGCAGGAGACAAGTTGTGAGAACCTAAGAGACAGTGAGGTTCTCTTCTATCATCGACTAGTTTCCCTGAAGAATGTTGTTGGTTTGTCATTCCTAACGTTCAGATAGAAATACGTGACACAGAACAGACATGCTTCTCTGTCATGTAGATTAGAATAGGGAACCATGTCAGGTTTAAACAGGACATATATCTGCAACGTCTTCAATTGAATCACTTCCTGTCTCTAAAGCACAACAAGAACAAATCCTCAGTGCTGTGACAGACAGGCGGCTACTGGAGGAAATCCCAGCCATTTCCCAGCCAGTCCCGTCTGTGTCAAACACTGAGACACTGCCAGGCCTTTATGGATTCAAATCTCTCACACACACACACACACACACACACACACCCTGTAAATCCAACACTAACCGTGTGTCTGTGAGCTGAGGAGGAAAAACATAAATACTACTTTTGAGATGTAAAATCATCTGGCCACAAATCATCCATTTCAATCTGGCGTGTTATTGTTCTTTGAGGCTGGAAGGGAAGCTTGCTTTGTCGTAAGTACAGGCCTGCTCAACGACTGCTCCAAAAGGCATTGCAGCAGATTTGAATTTGTTTCTACTGTAAGTTTATGAGCCGAATTTTGGAATCATTTTTTTCGCAGCACATAAAAAAACATATAAAAAGTGTTGTCGTGAAATTAACAGCCACCAAATGTGTAATTCTGTTTTCATCTCAAAGCCATTTTCAAAACCAGCAACTTTATGGAACGGAATAGTTCTATGAGTTATCATTAACACAATGTCTTAAAGATACATGTCAAAGTATTAAATATCTGGAGTTGAACAGCGATCACACTCAAGATCATTACTGTCAACTTCTTTATTTATAATGGTTAGAGGTGGAACAATGGGACACTGAGAGACAGGCTAGAGGGAGACGTTTCAGGACAACTGCCACCAGGGTCGTGTTCAGTGTACACAGCACAGGGGGGAAAATGGTTTGGAAATGAGTGAGGTACAAACTGAACTTGACCAGTAAGAACACTCATTGTTGTCCGTATCAAAGGGTTTTGCTACGTTTTGCTCTACCTGTCAGCAGTTGTTCTCACCTGGGTCTCTCGTCTCAGTTGGGCAAACTTCTCTTTCTCCTGCTCACACTCTTTATGCAGTCTCCCCTTCTCCTCCTCCAGCTGCTCCTTCTCATTCTGCAGGAGGCTCATGGTCCGGACCAGCTCCTCCTTCTCTCTGTGGGCCTCCTCCATCTTTTGCTGCAGGGACAAAGAGAAAGCATTGAGGTGCGTGTGTGTATCGTTGCAGAGCCTGGTTCTCTCTCTCTGACGTACCTCCAGGTATCCGGTCCTGGTGGTCACCACCAGGATGTCCGAGTTGCACTCATCCTCCACGGTCAGCAGCTCGTCCTCTGAGGGGCTCTGAGCCCGGAACAGGAAAGGCGTGCTGGCCCCTCGGATCTCCCCCTTGTGGGTCACATAGCAGAACTGGTAGAACTCCCCATCATCGTTGGGCACGTAGTATCCTGAGGGAGGAACACAACAACCAACATCACAAACAGTCTAGGGGGTCATTCTGGGCGGGGCCTAGGTACCTAGGGTCATATCAGGTAGCAAGTAGCCTAGCGGTTAAGACTGTTGGGCCAGTAACAGAAAGGTTGCTGGTTTGAATCCTTAAGAAAGGCACTTCACTCTAATTGCCCCTGTATGGCGCTCTGAATAAGAGCGTCTGCTAAATGACTCAAATGTAAACGTCAGGCCTCTCAGAGTTGGGGAGCTGAACTATGAACCCCCCCCCCCATCTACATAATCATATTCATTGTGATGTAAAACATAAAACAAATGCTCAGGATCTCAGTTTCAACCTTTATCAGTCAGATCCCTTTTCTGGTCCCAGTCCAAGTCTACCTATTAATAAAGATCCCAATGAACACAATGAAAACGATCTTGTTAACACCAAAACAAGAAATCCCTTAATGGGTAGAGTTTGGTATTTTACTGTGTTGGTATAAAAGTCTTAACAGCTCTCGGAGGGGCCAGGCCTCTTGACTTGAGGTTAGAAAAAGTGTCAAAGTTGTATAAAACCACGGCGCAGTCAGTGGTCCCAAATCCCACCTTGAAACACCACGGCTCTGTGGATGGCAGTGCCCTCAGTGTGGTCCTCAGGAACAGGACACCACAAGAATGTGTAATAGTCCCTCGCTGTGCTCCATCCAACCTGCAACACAGAGGAGTGGGTGGGGACACAATGCACCACATCACACACAGGTTGTACCTAAAATGGCACCCTATTCACTACCTAGTGCACTACATCACACTACCTAGTGCACTACATCGTGTACTACGCACTACATAGGGAACAGGGTACCATTTGGGACATAAATACAGTAATAATTGAGCAAGTTGGTGGACAAAGAAACCACCCAAAGCTGTGAAACAGTATCCTGCCTACACATGACACAGTGGCATTGTAGCCACCCTGAAGAAGGCACAGCGATGGCGAAACGTTGCTGTTTTAACCAATAAACAACTCAGAGTTTATATAGAGAGTGTGTGACTATGTATTTTTATAGCTTACAGTTTATTCGCCGTTAGTCAGCACCTCTACACTAAATTATTTTCTCTGGTTGAACGCCAGCTCATGCTTTTTATTAGCCAATATGGAGCTACCACAATCTAGAGGAATGGTCCTATATGGTGTCGATATGGGTCACAATCATGAAACCCCTTTGCAATATAAAAACGTAAACACCACTTAGGCTAGGTTATGTGAAGGTTTTATATGTGAAAAGGGGGGATGGTTTCAACATTCCTATATTCCTGCGTGCCACGTGTCGTGTATGGCCTATAATGAGGCCCGGCCTCGTCAACATGCTCCGCTGCGGAACAGCGGCAACAGCTCACCTCAAACAGGAAGGGGAAAATAGGTGAAAATGTTATACATCAAAATGGAAACCAAGATGTAATTATATGCATTTTATGTGTTAACTGATGGCTGGTGAGGGGGAGTACAGAAAATACATCCAGAATGTCAGCCCAGGGTCATAAAACTGTCAAACGAAATCAAGATTACAGTGCTGCCTGGGGTTCCAGGTCTAGGCTACAGGCTCAGTGCTGCCTGGGATTCCAGGTCTAGGCTACAGGCTCAGTGCTGCCTGGGATTCCAGGTCGCGGTTACAGGCTCAGTGCTGCCTGGGGTTCCAGGTCTAGGCTACAGGCTCAGTGCTGCCTGGGGTTCCAGGTCTAGGCTACAGGCTCAGTGCTGCCTGGAGTTCCAGGTCTAGGCTACAGGCTCAGTGCTGCCTGGGATTCCAGGTCGCGGTTACAGGCTCAGTGCTGCCTGGGGTTCCAGGTCTCGGCTACAGGCTCAGTGCTGCCTGGGGTTCCAGGTCTAGGCTACAGGCTCAGTGCTGGCCTGGTTGGTCCAACTACGATATACACGACACCAAAACAAGCCTGGTCGGTCAAACTATGATACAGACAACACCAAAGCTTGAATCTAACCATTGAGACTTTATGTAAGTAAAAACAAAATCTCTCACAGTTTGTTTACATATGGTCAGCGTGAAGCAGCACGGTTACAACTTGACAGTATGTCTCACTCCTTACATCCGTCTGACCAGCTTGTTTTCCCCCACTACCGCATCATTGCTGTGTGTGTGTGTGTGTGTGTGTGTGTGTGTGTGTGTGTGTGTGTGTGTGTGTGTGTGTGTGTGTTACAAATGCTCCTGTGCTACGCTACAATGATGCCAGTGTTGTTGAGAGTACCCTGGGTAGTTGTCCCTGGGGGGCGTTCCCACTTCCAGCCGTAAAGAACAGGAAGTTATTAAAGCAGGCACATAGTTGGTGACTGTCATTACAGAATGAAGGAAGGCTAGTAGCAGTAGGCTTTACTGCAGTAACACTCATTAGTGGTGAGAGAGGTGAGAGTCAGGGGCTGAAGAGACTCTGAGGACTGGACTAAAGCACCTTTCACAGGCCCAGAGGGCCTAGTCTGCCCTGTAAGCATCCACATTTACAACCAGGAGAGGAGTGGATACAGCGTGCATACATGGGTCTAATCATGCTGGAAACGTAGATTTAATCCAATAGGTCTATTGGTGGGATAGGTTGGTATAACAATAGCGTGCACAAAGTGAGAATCTTGAGTTCCCAAAACAGACCAAAGCCATTTAGCTGATCCAAGAGCTAAGCTAATTATACCCTTTAAACATGCAAAACACATTCTTAACAAAAAACATTATGCCAACATGCTTAAAATACTTCCCATAAAACCCACCACGTAATGCCAGCCCACTGTTCTTCAGCAGGTTGCAAGTTAGGGACTAGTAGCTAGCACAGTACACTGCAGGTTAGGGACTAGTAGCTAGCATAGTACACTGCAGGTTAGGAACTAGTAGCTAGCGTAGTACACTGCAGGTTAGAACTAGTAGCTAGCATAGTACACTGCAGGTTAGGGACTAGTAGCTAGCACAGTACACTGCAGGTTAGGGACTAGTAGCTAGCACAGTACACTGCAGGTTAGGGACTAGTAGCTGGACTAGTAGCTAGCATAGTACACTGCAGGTTAGGAACTAGTAGCTAGCATAGTACGCTGCAGGTTAGGAACTAGTAGCTAGCATAGTACGCTGCAGGTTAGGAACTAGTAGCTAGCATAGTACGCTGCAGGTTAGGGACTAGTAGCTAGCATAGTACACTGCAGGTTAGGGACTAGTAGCTGGACTAGTAGCTAGCATAGTACACTGCAGGTTAGGAACTAGTAGCTAGCATAGTACACTGCAGGTTAGGGACTAGTAGCTGGACTAGTAGCTAGCATAGTACACTGCAGGTTAGGAACTAGTAGCTAGCATAGTACACTGCAGGTTAGGGACTAGTAGCTAGCATAGTACGCTGCAGGTTAGGGACTAGTAGCTAGCATAGTACACTGCAGGTTAGGGACTAGTAGCTAGCACAGTACACTGCAGGTTAGGGACTAGTAGCTAGCATAGTACGCTGCAGGTTAGGAACTAGTAGCTAGCATAGTACGCTGCAGGTTAGGAACTAGTAGCTAGCATAGTACGCTGCAGGTTAGGGACTAGTAGCTAGCATAGTACACTGCAGGTTAGGGACTAGTAGCTGGACTAGTAGCTAGCATAGTACACTGCAGGTTAGGAACTAGTAGCTAGCATAGTACACTGCAGGTTAGGGACTAGTAGCTGGACTAGTAGCTAGCATAGTACACTGCAGGTTAGGAACTAGTAGCTAGCATAGTACACTGCAGGTTAGGGACTAGTAGCTAGCATAGTACGCTGCAGGTTAGGGACTAGTAGCTAGCATAGTACACTGCAGGTTAGGGACCAGTAGCTGGACTAGTAGCTAGCATAGTACACTGCAGGTTAGGAACTAGTAGCTAGCATAGTACACTGCAGGTTAGGTACTAGTAGCTAGCATAGTACACTGCAGGTTAGGGACTAGTAGCTAGCATAGTACGCTGCAGGTTAGGGACTAGTAGCTAGCATAGTACGCTGCAGGTTAGGGACTAGTAGCTAGCATAGTACACTGCAGGTTAGGGACTAGTAGCTAGCATAGTACACTGCAGGTTAGGGACTAGTAGCTAGCACAGTACACTGCAGGTTAGGGACTAGTAGCTAGCACAGTACACTGCAGGTTAGGGACTAGTAGCTAGCATAGTACACTGCAGGTTAGGAACTAGTAGCTAGCGTAGTACACTGCAGGTTAGGAACTAGTAGCTAGCATAGTACACTGCAGGTTAGGGACTAGTAGCTAGCACAGTACACTGCAGGTTAGGGACTAGTAGCTAGCGTAGTACACTGCAGGTTAGGGACTAGTAGCTAGCATAGTACACTGCAGGTTAGGGACTAGTAGCTAGCATAGTACACTGCAGGTTAGGGACTAGTAGCTAGCATAGTACCCTGCAGGTTACGGACTAGTAGCTACCATAGTAAGCTGCTGCAACAGTTGAAGGCCTTCTTGTTTGCCATGTTTGTTAGCATATAGCCTAGTCCGAGGCAGGAACCCATCTCCTGTTTCTGTCGCATGGGGCGACGCGGTGGAAGACCAAACAGGTAGGACAAGTGGATAATGAATCAGGCAGGGGGGCTGTGCTCTACGACAGGATAATTATAAAGGCTGTGTTTGCCTGTCCTGGCACTCCTCTATCACGGTTTGTGTGTGTGTGTGCGCTCAACCGTTCCAACATCAAAGAGCCATAGACAGATAGAAGACACGGTGCTGCCTAACAAGAGTCTGTCAGTGTCTGTCCCCCACTGCTCTGCTGCCGATGCTAAATAAATGGTTGGATGAAATGTTTTGTTTATCTTGGCGAGTGGCACCGCGCTATTATGACATTTGTTGTACACGACTATTGGTTTGGATAGCCTAGGTACATGTTCAAATGTTCTGCAAACCAACCATTCCAGTGTTATTTTTTTTACTTGCTATATTGTATTTACTTCGCCACCATGGCCTTTTTATATATTTATTTATTTATTTATATATATATTTTGTTTGCCTTCACCTCCCTTATCTCACCTCACTTGCTCATATTGTATATAGACTTATTTTCACTGTATTATTGACTGTATGTTTGTTTTACGCCATGTGTAACTATGTGTTGTTGTATGTGTCGAACTGCTTTGCTTTATCTTGGCCAGGTCGCAATTGTAAATGAGAACGTGTTCTCAATTTGCCTACCTGGTTAAATAAAGGTGAAATAAAAAAATAAATAAAAATGTTCAAATGTTCTGATAAACTAGGTTAAACCATGGAAAAGCAACCTTTCAGTTAGTGGCCCAGCGCTCTAACCGCTAGGAAACCTGCCACCCTACACACCCAGTATAGTTTTAACACCCTATTGCTCTTGCTCTACCCTATCATGACTTATCAGATCAGTGCAGATGAAGAGTAAAAGACAAGGATAGGAAACCATATCAGGCTGAAAGATAAAGACAAAATGTTTATCGGAGTTCATCCGTTATGAGGCGATAGCAGCTCCAAGTCACTAGGGGGCGATAGCACCTTACAGGCTGATGTATTGGACCCAGCTGTGAAGCAGCACCACACAGCACAGCTCTGGGGACAGTGAGTGAAGTAGAATTTGATAATAATAATCTGTGTTTTGGTATGAGGCCTTAATCAAGGTTTAAAAAATAAAATGAGCGTTTTTATCTACTTTCACTGTCCTCCAAGAGTTGCTGGATTTCCTCTTCACTTCAGTTTGGTCCTCAAGTTAGGTAGCAGCAGTGTTCTTCCCTTCCCACAGTGAGAGAGTGAGTCATGGTCCAGGTATCTGTCCTCCTGTGAGTGCTGCCTGGAGCTCAGCTTGGCACCCCAGCCTCCTGTCTGTCAACACGCCCGGGAACATTTACATGATTTATGTTCCACACTGCTCTGCTTTTTCCACCTTGGTGAATTAGCGTGTTTGGGGTTTGGGAGAACTTGCACCACTGCTGCAGTTGGGTGCTGTGGTATGACATCGCCATCAGACAACACTCCAATCAAATCCCCGACTCCAATATTTCAAACAAATTCCCAGATGTTCCCTGATCCTCCCCCTTGTGTCGGACTCTGCGTTCCAAATGACACACTATCCCCTACATTGCGCTATAAAGTAGTGCCCTATATAGGGAACAGCGTGCCATTTGGGCCAGTCGCAGACCCAATATAACAACAAGACTGACTGGAGTTTGGCCTCCTCTCTACCATGCTACACTTCACACAGAAGATTAAACAGCAGGTTCATGTTTAAAAGAAACTTGTGTTGTGCTTTTATGGAGCCAGTTTATGGTTATGGTTTAAACTCAAACTTAATCATTTTATCCGTTCAATTAGATATAATTATATGACACTGAAAGTCACTTTTTACTGAAGGCTTCTGCCATACGCTCTGATAAAAAAAACAAATTCTGCAGTGCCATAAAAGTACAGAGAAACAGAAGCAATCGTGTGTGTGTGTGTGTGTGTGTGTGTGTGTGTGTGTTCATTGAACTGCATTCAATCCAGCCCACATAGAGAGAAAACAGAAACAGACTGCTGCTTTGATCTGATGAGATGTGAGCCCAGACATACAGACCACCTCTCATCATTTCCACATCTCCTTTATAGTAGCATTCCTGCTGCTGGTCTACTGCTGGAGGAAGCCCTCGCCCCAGCTCCACTCTGCCCACCATCTTTCACTACAGAAGTGTCTCAAATCAATAACTGCCAGTGCATTGGATTTAATGTGCTCCTATAACCAGATCCATCTGGGACACGCCAGTCTGCAGAGCAGGACAAAAAGACCCCCCCCCCCTCCCTTCCCTTCCGCTCTGCCAACCTCACTTTTCATACTGAGAGTACAGCTGCGCTCAAACACATTGGTTACAGGACATGGTTTACCTTACTTTAAAAAACACATACTTTTTGTTTTACATAAGTAAAGCAAAACCTCTCTCAGATAAACCAGGAGTCTTGAGAGTTCAGTTAAGTACTAAATGGCACCCTATATAGTGCACTATTGTTTACCAGAGCCATATGGAAATTGACCAAAAGTAGTGCCCTATAAAAGGGGATAGGTAACTATTAGGGACACACAACAATTCTAATATGCTTGCTCACAGCGAGTGGATTGGGCCAGATAGGAATTATAGGTCAGTAGGTGTCCAGGTTCCACTCTAGAAATGTAATCAAATCTGGAAGACAGATGCCCTTGGTCCTTTATAATAGAATTGACCTGTTATGGGCAGATGAATCAGCAACATGACATTATTATTCTACACAGTGTGGCCAGGGGTACTTCCTGCTTACAGGCTTCAACGATAACACGATGACCATAACTGACCAGACTAATATTATGGAACACATTGGGAACTAGCCTGGACCCAGATCTGTTCGTGCTCTTGCCAACTCCATCGCTGTGGAAAAATGTTTGGCGTGACAAGGTGTTGGCATGATAGCATAAACACAATGGCACTCAGGCCAATTGGGAGGAGCTAAATAATGGCAGATTTGGAATTGTGTTTGATTTCTATAAGCTGAAAGTAACCCTGTGTGGTGTACGCTATATTACTGCGTCCACCTTAAAAGAGACGCATGGGAGAGTAAGGAGAGAGGACGGACTCACCTTGAATATGCCAACCCAGTCCTTCTGGTGTGGTTTGATGAACTGGGTGAGAGTGTAGTGACACTCTAGAGCGGCGTGGGGCAGGTAGCTCTTCCCCACGTTCTGGAAGATGACGTGTGCAAAGTTTGACGTGTCCATGGCACTGCCTACTGATGTCCCGTCCAGGAAGAGAGCCATCGGTCACTCAGCACAGGCTGCATGGGAAGAGGAGGAGGACAACAGAGAGGCATGGGTCACTCAGCACAGGAAGAGAAGGACAACAGAAGTCCTCTATTCCAAAAAAGGAACGGTGACAGCATCTTCTACAAATAACTGCAACAAGGTTTTCAATTCATGGTGTTCTGTTTTTCCTTTTTTTAAGCTGAGACGTTTCAACCGTATGTCTTCTTTTAAAGTGTCTTAATATTTCTAAACAAAGCTCAGTCTCCAGAAGGGCAGATGACAGTGGGCCTATTAGTCCGGTACATTCAGTTACGGCTCATTAGTCTGTCATAAAGATATTCATCTCTAGTAGCTGTCTGATAGGCTCATCCCGGACCAGAAATGCCGTCATCAATCTTGTCCATATAGTTGTTGCCGTGGCGTACTATTGCTGCCGCGGTGAATATGACTACTACTGTTGTTGCCGCGGTGAATATGACTACTACTGTTGTTGCCGCGGTGAATATGACTACTACTGTTGTTGCCGAGGTGAATATGACTACCCTTCCGGCGCCGACAGATGGCCACCTCGCTTCGCGTTCCTAGGAAACTATGCAGTATTTTGTTTTTTTACGTGTTATTTCTTACACTGGTACCCCAGGTAATCTTAGGTTTTATTACATACAGTCGGGAGGAACTACTGAATATAAGAGCAACGTCAACTCACCATCATAACGACCAGGAATATGACTGTCCCGAAGCAAATCCTGTGTTTTGCCTTCCACCTAGGACAATGGATCTGATCACAGCTGGCGAACCTAAACAACGTCGCCGTAAAAGGGGCAAACGAAGCGGTCTTCTGGTCAGGCTCCGGAGACGGGCACATCGCGACCCACTTCCTAGCATACTACTCGCCAATGTCCAGTCTCTTGACAACAAGGTTGATGAAATCCGAGCAAGGGTTGCCTTCCAGAGAGACATCAGAGACTGTAAAGTTCTTTGCTTCACGGAAACATGGCTCACTCGAGAGACGCTATCGGAGTCAGTGCAGCCAGCTGGTTTCTTCACGCATCGCACCGACAGAAACAAGCATCATTCTGGTAAGAAGAGGGGCGGGGGGGTATGCCTTATGATTAACGAGACATGGTGTGATCATAACAACATACAGGAACTCAAGTCCTTCTGTTCACCTGATTTAGAATTCCTCACAATCAAATGTCGACCGCATTATCTACCAAGGGAATTCTCTTAGATTATAATCACAGCCGTATATATTCCCCCCGAAGCAGACACATCGATGGCCCTGAACGAACTTTATCTGACTCTATGTAAACTGGAAACCACATATCCTGAGGCTGCATTCATTGTAGCTGGGGATTTTAACAAGGCTAATCTGAAAACAAGACTCCCTAAATTCTATCAGCATATCGATTGCGCAACCAGGGCTGGTAAAATCCTGGATCATTGTTATTCTAACTTCCGCGACGCATATAAGGCCCTCCCCCGCCCTCCTTTCGGAAAAGCTGACCACGACTCCATTTTGTTGCTTCCAGCCTACAGACAGAAACTGAAACAAGAAGCTCCCGCGCTCAGGTCTGTTCAACGCTGGTCCAACCAATCTGATTCCACGCTGCTTCAAGATTGCTTCGATCACGTGGATTGGGATATGTTCCGCATTGCGTCCAACAACAACATTGACGAATACGCTGATTCGGTGAGCGAGTTCATTAGAAAGTGCATCTGCGATGTCGTACCCACAGCAACTATAAAAACATTCCCAAACCAGAAACCGTGGATTGATGGCAGCATTCGCGCAAAACTGAAAGCGCGAACCACTGCTTTTAACCAGGGCAAGGTGACCGGAAACATGACCGAATACAAACAGTGTAGCTATTCCCTCCGCAAGGCAATCAAACAAGCTAAGCGTCAGTATAGAGACAAAGTAGAGTTGCAATTCAACGGCTCAGACACAAGAGGTATGTGGCAGGGTCTACAGTCAATCACGGATTACAAAAAGAAAACCAGCCCTGTCGCGGACCAGGATGTCTTGCTCCCAGACAGACTTAATAACTGCTTTGCTCGCTTTGAGGACAATACAGTGCCACTGACACGGCCCGCTACCAAAACCTGCGGACTCTCCTTCACTGCAGCCGACGTGAGAAAAACATTTAAACGTGTTAACCCTCGCAAGGCTGCAGGCCCAGACGGCATACCCAGCCGCGTCCTCAAGAGCATGCGCAGACCAGCTGGCTGGTGTGTTTACGGACATATTCAATCAATCCTTATCCCAGTCTGCTGTTCCCACATGCTTCAAGAGGGCCACCATTGTTCCTGTTCCCAAGAAAGCTAAGGTAACTGAGCTAAACGACTACCGCCCCGTAGCACTCACTTCCGTCATCATGAAGTGCTTTGAGAGACTAGTCAAGGACCATATCACCTCCACCCTACCTGACACCCTAGACCCACTCCAATTTGCTTACTAACATTGAGTGGCTGCTGCCAACATACTGACTCAACTCCAGCTCACTTTAATAATGGAAATTGATCAAAAATGTATCACTAGCCACTTTAAACAATGCATATGTATATACTGTCCTCTATATCATCTACTGCATCTTGCCATCTTTATGTAATACATGTATCACTAGCCACTTTAAACTATGCCACTTTTATGTTTACATACCCTACATTACTAATCTCATATGTATATACTGTACTCGATACCATCTACTGCATCTTGCCTATGCCGTTCTGTACCATCACTTATTCGTATATCTTTATGTACATATTCTTTATCCCTTTACACTTGTGTGTATAAGGTAGTAGTTGTGGAACTGTTAGGTTAGATTACTCGTTGGATATTACTGCATTGTCAGAACTAGAAGCACAAGCATTTCGCTACACTCGCATTAACATCTGCTAACCATGCGTATGTGACAAATAGAATTTGATTTGATTTGATTACTGTTGTTGCCGTGGTGTGCATGACTATGACACGCTCATCATCCCTGACTAGAGTTGACAAGGGTTGGTCTGTTACGGTCTGTTCCCCAGCTCTTCACTAGACTATGAAGTCAATGACTGAACAAGCAGAAAGTTTAACATAACATCATAAGTCGATCTGGATAAGAGTGTCTGCTTAGTCACTAAAATGTCAAATGTAATCTAAATGTACCAACAACAAAGGTCTTATCTAAAAATGCAAATCAAATTGGTTAGGACGGTGTTCTTCCTGTGTTTAGCTTTGCAGTGTGGTTGGTTCACACAAAGCAGCAAGGATACCATTTCATTCAGACTGTTCTTATTTAGTAATCCAGATACGGCCTCCAGTTGTTTCATCCGCTGAGACCTCTGAGGAAAGAACCAAACTAAAGGTTGTCGGTATATTTAGACAAAGGACTTGATCAGCGACCACAGTGAGAGAACATTTAATGTCCAAATGCTATTCCCCATATAGTGAACTATAAAGGGTATAGATTTAGTCTGGCATACTGTCGCCTAAATGTGCTGATGTATTCCTCTGGCCACAACATCTGTCAGCATTTTCCCTGAAACAAGATAAGATATTCTACATTCCACACTGTTGCAATGAGAAAGAAGTTAACAGTCAAAGGACTGCAAAAATGCTGTCCACGATCTCATTCTCAACAGATAAAAGTTATATCACTGAAGTCTAGCTAAAAGTCTTATAAAGGCATGTAGGCTTTTTTATTTTATTTAACTAGGCGAGTCACTTAAGAACAAATTCTAATTTACAATGATGGCCAACCAAGACCAAAACACCTCATTCGGGGACTGAGATTGGGATAAAAATGTTTTGGAGAAGAAAAAAAACATCCATCATGACAACAGAGACACCACAACACTACATAAAGAGACCTAAAGATCAAACAAGATGAGCAGGAACTTCCAGTCTCTCTGTTCAGTCACAATGACGTGTTCAGGAAAATGGTGCACATGAGAAGTATCTAAGACAACATTGGTAAATAGAGAAAGAAAACACAGACCAGAGGTTGTAATCTAAACAAAACACACCAATAACACACACCACTTATTCTCATACTAAATAATGTCTAAAAACAGACTCGTACTAAAACATTTCCAAATTATACAATTCATCATTGCCAGACAATAGCAGAGCATTGTTCGACATGCCAAATGTATGTGACCTAAAAATATATATATACTTAAAATTATACATTTATTATATGGATTGTGATGCGTGACATGAACCTACCTAGTTTGATTTTACAGGTTGATAGCATCTTTATCTGAACTGTTGACAACCCCGTGCGTGTGTCGGTAAGTGTGTCAGTGAGTGTGTCAGAGCCAAATGAATCACACAATGATGTAACTTTAGGGCTAGCTGACGTTAGTTAATGTAATGCCATTATATAATTAACTGAGCAAGTATCATATGGCTTCCAGACATAAATATAGCCATGTGGCAAAACAAAGAAAAAGGCCTCGCTAAATCGTGTAGTTAAACTAGCATCCTGCTGCAAAGTGCCTGTTGAGGCTAGTAATCTATCTAACATATTGTTAGCGAACTCATTAAAGATAGCCTAGCTCGCTTGTTCCTATAGCTAACTAGCTTTAACAGAGATTGATGACTATTCTCGAAAGCGTGATACGGGGCAAAGACTAAAGCCAATCTTGTACTATGTCCTCCCAAGATAGCGTGAGTTGTCCGTCCACCCACTAGCTAGCTAGCTGTTTGCTGCCCTGACTTTGTCAGGGACCCTTTGGTTTGGCTAGTTAGCAAGCCAGTTAGTTCGTTAGCTAGCATATCAAGTTACCAGGACAAGACGAATACATTTTTCAATAGTTGTTCTCTTTTATCGACAAGAGCGCATAAGATGATAACATACCCATTTGCCATGCTGAAGAGTAGAGGAAAACCAAAGATATTCGTCAAAACTGTTATTGACGCAGTTGCTCGATGTTAAACGCAATCCCCGTCTTCTCTTCCTGGAATAGAATAACAACATTAGCTACATCACTTCCGGAAAAATACGGTTATTTGTCATGTGGGAATTCCAAACTTGTTACAATGTAACAAATTGTTAACAACGTGTTGCTAACTATCTGAAAATAATGAATGGTACAATGAATAGATATTTGACACACTTTCTGTTACAGGAATGAAACTCTGAAATTTGAGTAGGACCCTTCAAAATGGTAGATGCTAATATATTTGGGCCATTTAAAAAAAATACGTTATTTAACTAGGCAAGTCAGTTAAGAACAAATTCTTATTTACAATGACGCCTAGGAACAGTGGGTTAACTGCCTTGTTCAGGGGCAGAACGACAGATTTTATATTTATTTTTAACTGTAACCTTTATTGAACTAGGTGTAACAGTATAACTTTAAACCGTGCCCTCGCCCCGACACGGCCGCGAACCAGGGACCTTCTGCACACATCAACAACAGTCACCCACGAAGCGTCGTTACCCATCGCTCCACAAAAGCCGCGGCCCTTGCAGAGCAAGGGGCAACACTACTTCTAGGTTTCAGAGCAAGTGACGTAACTGATTGAAACGCTAGTAGCGTGTACCCGCTAACTGGCTAGCCATTTCACATCCGTTACATAGGCAAGTCAGGTAAAAACAGATTATTTTTTACAATGACAGCCTACCACGGCCAAAGCCAGATGACGCTGGGCCAATTGCGCGCCACCCTATGGCACTCCCAATCACGGCCGGATGTGATACAGCCTAGATTCGAACCAGGTAGTGTCTTAGACCGCTGCGCCACTCAGGAGCCCACAGTTGTCAGGCAATCAGCCTTCAGGGCTAGAACCATGTTTATAACAGACCTTATACCAGGGGTATGACAAAACATGTATTTTTACTGCTCTAATGACGTTGGTAACTAGATAAAAATAAATAACAATTTAGCACCTGCTTTGCATCTTGCATAAGAACAGCCCTTAGCCGTGGTATATTGGCCATATACCACACCCCCTCGGGCCTTATTGCTTAAATAACCTCCTATTCCCCATCCCCATCGGATGTTCTTCAAATTCCTCCCATAAGATAATGTTCCATAATATAACTGTTCCAACATCAGATACTGCTCCCCATAATATTCCGCTACCCCAGATACTGTTCTTTCATAATATAATTTTACTCGATCAGACTTGATATAGTTATGGGGGCTTGACATATTTAGAGAAATCCTGACGGCCAAAGCCTGTATGTAACATGATCGTCGTATTATGATACAGTACAGTATGCCCCCTTTGCCGTTATTATATAGTTTATTTCAAATCAAATTTGTATTAGTCACATACACGCGTTTAGCAGATGTTATAGCGGGTGTGGCGAAATACTTGTATTTGCTGATAACGTTAGGTTTCTTTATGGTTGAGCTATTGAAAACGCGTTTCCACCGCCTGAGCAGACCATTGAAATGGTATTATTAACTTCTGATTGTGCATTTCAGTGCTAGATGTTTGAAATCAGCCATGTCCTTCAAGTTCATGCATTTCAGATGTCCCGCCCCCACTGTTTCTCGTCGCATATAAACCCGGGTAAGCGGCTTTGCGATTGGACAGAAAACGTGTCATTTTACAACCCACCTAATTATGTCACGCTGAATCCGTGGTCAGAAAGGAAAGAAGCATGGCCGCTGTTTTAAGGGGGGCTCGGAACCTATGGGGAAGGAGCCTCAAACATGTTGACTTTACTTTGGGTAAGGAGTTTAAAGATATAACAAAAATATGTCTACCATCAATGTTTAGGACCTGTTTGATGGCCGTTTCCGTCTATGACACCGCTGCGTGCAAAATCAACGTTGAACAAAAGTTGATTAGCATTGGCTATTGTGGCTTGCTCACTTCTGCTAACGTTAGTTAGTTTGCAGAAATAGCTAGCTAGCTAAAGTCATGGGACGTTGGTTGATCGAAACATTTGTTGTTTATCAGGACGACCGATAGCCAACACCAGCAAATGTTCTAATCAAAGGTGTGTCAGTGTGCATCTCGCACAAGTAACAAGCTGAGGGTCAAGTCAAATCCCACAGCTCTTGTCACCAAGTCAGTTATTAGCCAAGCGAGTTTTTATTGAATAGGGTGATTGTTTGCACAAATATTGTCAATTATAATGCCACACCTTCTGTATATGTATGCTGTACAGTACGCGTGTTTGTTATAGACTCTTCCGTGTTTCTAGTAATAGCTTTTAGCTCAGTGGTTCACAACCTTTTCCAGTTACTGTATTTTGCTCATCCCGGGGGTACCCCTGAAGTCCCCCATGTGCCTTTTACCAATAGGCCAATTACCCCCAGGGGTCCTAGTACCCCCAGGTTGGGAACCAGTGCTTCAGCTTATCAACCAGCTCCCATGCACAATGGAAGGAAAGGAAAAGCGGGTGAGTGAGGCCAGTACAGATCATTGAGATGTAGCCCATCTATAGCTAGTCTGTTCTGCTGCATGTTTGTATTACATCTATTCTCATACCAGGGCTGTGCCCCTACTGTCCTCAAGGTAGTTCAACCCTTACCTTGATAACCCAGCCTACTGTCCTCGCCGGTAGTTCAACTCTTACCTTGATAACCCAGCCTACTGTCCTCGCCGGTAG